>NC_139352.1:23763248-24007544 GCF_055883805.1 Amblyomma maculatum | reverse complement strand
GACTTTTTGCTAACACGACAGAGTTGAACCATATTCTCCAGAAAATTTTGGGTTGAAATTAAATACTGCCTTTAAATGCATTAAACGGCAGCATTATATGTCTCCCGTCTGCGATTTCCTGTTGGGGATTTTCGTGCGCCTACATTCACTCATCTGGAAGCGGGAACACTGCGTACACAATGTATAGAGCGCGTACCCATTCAGGCCGGCCAATGGCTCTAAAAAGTGCCGCAATCTGCTACCACGTTTTGCACTTGTTACGTTTGGTTAGTTCTAAGTAAATACTTGCGGTTTGTCGATATACAGTACTTTCTAAATCAATTCGTTTGAATGTATTGCAGAGCTTCGAAATAGACATTGGTTAGTGTGCTCAAACAGCTAATTAAATATACGGATGTCCGCGTGCGTCGCGATGTGTGTGTCGGTTAAGTAAACATACGTTTGTGGTACATCGTGGTGACAAGCTTCCAACTGCTACTCCTGCTCTTTTTACTAGGAAATTGCCGTTCAGATAGTGCGAACCGCACCATCACTTCTTTCTTTCACTGTTTCTTATACCGTGTATGCAGCACTAAGAAGATATGAAATCAGGTACGTCGTCTGTGGCATGGAATATCCGGCATACGTACTTGAAAGAGGTTTCATTTCTCGTTTGTTGGTAATTACAGGTGATCTCGCGAGTTTAATACCGCGCAGCTTAGTGAAGCACCTATGTAATCTCTATTTACTTAAATCATCAGTACAATGTTGAAAGAGGGCTCACGTATGTGGCAAAAGAGAACTCTTTTCAGCTGATGGTCGTTCTCTTCGTAAACGTAAATACTTTCCTTTCAAGTGTGATTAAGCGCTCGCTTAGCTATTGAACATTAACATTTAAATGAACCAACGCCCTTAACACACCTACGTTAGCAAACTTTGTGCACTGTAGCGAGATATCATTTCTTTCTATTTCCCTTCTAAAGCCTAAAACACCTGGCTCAATTAGCCGGTCGCAGCGATACCTTTCCTGACTCCAACCTAACGCTAGTACCGACCAAAATTGTGGACCATAATCGAACCTTCAGTAGCATGGCCCGAGTGTTCCGACCTTAGGAGGGGCTCGTGCTGAGCGCGCTGCAAATACCCGCGGGCGAAATAACTGTGTCCTCCAAAGTCAACTTCTTCCGGAATATTTTCCTTTTCTTCTTGTCAGCAGCAACTCTCCGTCAGCAGCTTCGTCGATCCGCGCATGCGTAGACTTCGAAGAGGTGTTCCCCCTCCTCCTGCCCTCTCTCTACCTTTGTTTCTAAGTGTCCGTCTCCCAGGCCTGGTAAGCCTTTGCCTAGGCGTGCGCGCTGTTGGAAGTGGTCGAACATGCCGCTCTACAGGGAACCGGCTTTGTCGGTTTTAGCTGTTATAGCTTGCAGATGATTTCTGGTCGGCACCCGCGCGCTTTCTGTGTCGTCAGCGCCGTCTTCGAGAAATTAATAAATGCGTGCTCTCATTTCCTGGTGGAAAAAGGGGTGTAAGAATACAAGTATTGGGCTATTCGCAAAGAACGCTGGTATCAGACTTTGCGCTACTACCGTACACATTCTGCTTCGTCTACAAAACACGGTGATCATTCATGAATTACCTGGTCATTGTCAGTAAACCCCAGTAACTAGATGGACAAACCCCCGCACTGTTTTCAACCGCATGAGCTATCTGCGAACCGGCTATTTAACTTTAAGACCACTAGGGCGCAAAGACGTCGACACAAGAAAGAAACGGACACCACATGCGCACACTACCAACTGTTTATTGAAAGAAAAAGGGACATATTTAAACCCTAGACCACACATGTGTTCAAATCTTAGTGGCTCTCAATCGTGCCGGTATCAGGAACTAGCAAATGACATGGCTAACACACATGACTTAAATGTTAAGACAAAGCTAGTGAAATATAAACGAAACAAAACATAGCAAATAGCAGTCAACCAATCGTATCAACAGCAGTAGTAAGTATCCAAAGCATAGCAGTCGAAACCTAAAACATAAAATCAAAACAAACAACAAAGTAAAGTAACAAAAACAAAGGTAATTAAAAAAACATCGTAGCAATAATAGTCAGTCACTCGTAGCAAAAGGAGTGTCAAGAATTGGAAGCAAACAAAGTCGAAACCTAAAATGTAAAACCGAAATGAAAAACAAGGTAAAATAAAAAATCAATACACAGTACCACCAGACAGGTCGTCAGTCCCAAATAATGCGTGGCGAAGCAGATAACAGAAACGTTTCCAGGAAGCGAATTTCATTATTCCGAAGAGCCTCACTGATGCCCGTGCTCCCCTTCTTTTCAATCAAAAAAGCTATAAGAATTTGTCTTGCCCCCTGATCGCAACTTCTGCCTAGAATCCTGATAAAACTAAGCACTGGCTCACACCCACAATCTATAGAGTAGAGAGGCAGACTTAATCCTTCTTTCTCTAGAGATTTGTTCTGCTCCCGAGCTCGGTCATTGATGCAACGACCCGTAAAGCCTATGTAGGCCCTTCCACATGTTAGTGGGATCTCATACACCACACCGATGGCGCGGAAATGTAGCGAAGGCAGACGTTGAAAGCAGAGTCACATGTGTAAGAACCAGGAGACCTCCTTTAACTTGTTAGTAGCTATATTCTTTTCTCGCTCTCTCATGTCCGCTGCTTCTTGCTCTTGAATATGTCGCTTCACCAACTGACCCAACATTCGGAATTATTACCCAAGCAGAGGTTGTTTTTAGAAACACGGCTCGATAATTCAGGTGCGGCAATTTTCAGCCCGGCATCATAGGTTGATGTATTCAACTGTAAAGTGGCTAACTTGGTGATGACCGCAGTAAAGCCATTTCGAGATGGTTGGCTGCCCAACTTTGTCAAACTTGCATCGCGAGACTTTGAATCCTACTCCGCTCGCTTTCCTGCTCATTTTGTTCCGTATGTTTATTTGTCCGAAGCTTGTTTTCTACTGTGACCAGTGAAACTAATAGTGACCGATACAGTTTCACATGACAAGTCATGCCCTACAAGCGTGACGGCAAGTTGGGGTGCAACAACGTAGATGTTGGACATTGTTCTCACTTTTAAGAAGGAAAAAAATGAGGCTTGCTGCGGAGGTTTCCTGTTATTTCACGGAGCTCCACGCTTATTCCGATGCAGGTTAAGACTGGTGGTTGACGACTCGGTTATCGCGTTAAATAATCTGCTCGGCGGCTCCCTCACTCGCACACTCAGCCAATCGGTCGCCCACTTAGTCATTCAGTCAGTCGTTTGGTAGCTCACTCTCATTGACACGCACCTATTAGAAAAGCACCCCCCCTCCCCCCCCCCCCACACACACACACATCAAACTATATATATATATATATATATATATATATATATATATATATATATATATATATATATATATATATATATATATATATAGAGAGAGAGAGAGAGAGAGAGAGAGAGAGAGAGAGAGAGTCTACCAGCTATATTGGACCAATATTTAAAACATACGGTTAGCGCTAGCACAGTAGGACCAATTCAGAGCTGTTCAGAGCCGCCAGTTGTTGTTTTTTTTTATTTCTCTTAACTTTATGAATTAGTGAAGACTAATCAGCTATTTCTGTAACTATTGGCTTGAGATAAAAAGCATCAATGCAAAGCTTGCAGATTTTCTCGAAAAACGTGTAGCTATGTTTTTTTCCATCAAACTAGCGTTTACGCAAAGTGATATTTTACCAGCCGAAAACGACGCCTAACACACACCAAAAAAAGTTTCCCTTGCAACTACGGCGCCACTTTAAAGCTTCGAGTCGCACCCGAGATAACAAAATCTGCTTTTCTGCGCCTTGCTCTCTACGATGAAGCTGGTTGTACACACTTGGCGAATGGTTTTAAAGTAACAGCTGGTCAAGTGACAGCATTTTTTGAAGGCCTATAGATAGTGGGGCGTAAGTCATAGCGGGATGGAAACAATGTAGTAATCTGTTTTTAAAGAAGATCTACAACTTTTGCAATGATAATGTTTGTCTATATATATATATATATATATATATATATATATATATATATATATATATAGTGTAGTGATTCCGCCATTCACGCCATTGCACTCATAGACAGAAAAAGTCGATGACCATTTCGTTAAGAGTACGAATTCAATATTACATGTATACTAAAAAAAATTATTGCAGTGCTATAACTAAATGCAGCTCAACTTATATCATTTCTTCAATTATTTATACTATGACGGACGCATCTTATTGTCAACTGATGGTAAAATTATTTTCCATCAAAACCTTTCGCCGTCGTAAATACATATACTGGGCGACAACACCTTCGGCTTGCTCGTTTACATGGATCTCATTCCCAATCGCGATCACAAAATACTATCATCGCTTTCACTCATGCTTTTGTCATCATGATACAGCACCTTCGGGGTTTCTATGTAACGCCCGACGTGTACTACCGCAGGACTGGCATTTCCAGCCAAGTGACATGGATTTCGCGAGAAGTATACGACACGCATTACTTGCGCGCAGCGCATCTGACTCCTTTTTAATAATTCAAGCAGACATGCATCGCCCTGTCAGTAAGCGCGCCCATTCGTTATGTAGACAGTCGCACTTGGTTTTGTGTTAGCGTTTACGTGTGGGGCTTTCCGTAAGTTATCCGGCTCCTTCAGCTGCATGTATTCGTACTTAACCCTCCTACCATCATGTTGCTCTTTCGTCCAGGGTAGACGATGTGGGCGTGCAAATGCGCACTGTACATCTGGTTAAACTTAGGTCTGGTCAACGGTACTTGCATTACAGTCCCTTTCTGGAGCAGCACATTTGTGACTTGAATTCTTTGCTGCAATATATTGGTTTTCAGCACCAGTCACGTTTTTATTTACCGGAAATATGAGTAGCTGATGATTCATGTTTGAGCAGTTTAACAGTAATGCATAAGGAAGAACCATGCGAATACATTTAGGACGCCTAAATCATCTTAAAAGTAGAATGCAAGAGCATTGGAAACAACTTTGCTTCAGAGGATTTCTGATATTGCAGCCCAAGAATCTGGTTGTTTTATTTTTGTAATTTGTTTTTATTTTTTACACTTATCGACTGTTCTATGTCCAACCTATAATTCCGGTCTGGCACACGTAACGGGAGCACGGTATTTGCTGACTGCGATTGAACTTGTAAACTCTGCCACGCCATTTGTCACGCACCCTTTACTGAGACTGTGTTAGCTTCCAGGAGCAAGAGCGCGATGAAGTTTAAAAGCATAATTTTTCCTTAAGCATCACAAGGCTACTTCAATTTTATCAGTTTATTTTTGCAACTTCCTAAGATATCCCACCAGGAGAAGGAGGATGATAATGAGGAGGAAAGGCAGGGAGTTTAACCCGTAAAAGCAACCGGTTTGCTACCCTGCACTGGGGGAAGGGGATGAGTGGATATAAGAGTTGTGAGAGAGGGATGGGTGAAAACAGTACAGTAACACCACAGACATGTCACATCACATCACGTCACCGTCATATCACTTAACATAACAGCAAACTCATAGCCTTTCGATTTGACCTGTGTTTTTCATAAAGCGGAGGAGTGCCTGGGAGGCCTTCACCGCAGACGATCGCCGTGGCCAGGGACCTAAAATATTAATTTCAGCCAATGGGCGTCCATCTAGATGCTCCGACGTACGGCACCTACACTGTCTTTCCTCACTGTATATGGGGCACTCACAAAGAATGTGGCCTATAGACTCATCGCACCAACAGTTTGTACATTCAGGGCTGTTTGCCATGCCTATCATAAAAGAATACGAGTTTGTGAATGGTACCCCAACCCACAGGCGGCACAGCAAAGTTTCTTCGCGTCGGGGTAGGCCAGGTGGAAGCTGGAGCTTCAGGTCAGGGTCCAGGGATTTTAAGCGGCAGTTCGCAAACTGGCCAAAATTCCACAAGGAGAGTGTGTGTTCCCACAACTGCCTCAGAATTGAAAACGATGTAAAAAAAAAGATACCTGTTCTTAGTTTTCCACTGAAATGCTTGTGTTCTCAGTGCTTGCAGCTTTTCAATGATTTTTATGACCACTTTATATATAGAAGCTAGCTGCTGCTTCGAGTTTCTTCCTTTAGTGGGCAGTCCATCGTTTAAAACGAGAAAGCGAGAAAATGATAGTCAATCTTTACACAGGCAACAATACTGAAAAGCGAAATTGGTAGTCCTCTATTTTTTCAGGCCAGAAATTTTAGTTTACTGAGGGGAAGACTGTACTTGAGAACAAAAATATTGGGTATACCTAATTATACCACATTTTAGAATTTGATAGCGTCAAAGTGCTATTTCCGTCCTTTATCATTTTCTTCTTTAGAAACTGCTCTATCTTCGACGCATAGGCTGGACCTGTGCAGTTGGCGATAGATCATTTTCAGAGCCATATTTGCGTCGTCGTCTTCGAAGTATGCGCGAAGTTTTCACTACGGTAGACATTCGAGAAGTTGGTTGTCGCTCTGTTCCAACTTTTTAGGCGAAGCTTTGCAGACATGTCCACAAAAAACCAAGCAGTGTTTACCAGTGAAACAGAGCTCGCAACCGGCCTTGCCACGCGAACAGCAAACCTGGCAACTATAGGCCATGCTGCATGGTCCCATGGCGTCACACGTCCTTTGGAACAATAAGTAATTATACGAAATACGATGCCCACTCTGCCGGACAATGCTTTTCGGTGAAGATTTTTAAGGGCTTTCATCAAACTACCTTGCCACGAAGCCCTGGTTTAAAGTATAAAACGTCCAACTTAGACATGCAAACCTTCCTCGGCATCATATGACTGAAATGTTCTTATTAAATGTTATTCTATTAATCACTACCTTCAGGCGGCCAAGTAGTGCTGAGTATATGCTGGAGGGCTTCTTTCGAAATGCAGTGCGGTTGCTATTTCTACGTGCCGCACAACCAGCAGCTGCTCAGTCTTTCCCACGAGCCAGAGATAAATCTAGTCCGTCAGCCCCGTCCCTGCGACGACAACTCCTTGTCCGCTGAGATACATCCTCCAAGGCTCATATATAATGCAGCCGCGTGGCCCATGTAAACTTCTTTTGGTACGTGAGAAACAGCCCCTGAACATTCCAAAAGACATGAATAACTGAGCCGATTCATTGAAGCGTCGTGAAGTCCGGAAACTCTTCCGGGTTGTAAGAAATTCATAACCGCATGCGCTTGGAATGATGATTGACTGCTTTTCTTTTTTTTTTCGTCCATGATGTATACAGTCCGGGATATCTACAAATCACCTAGAGCTACGCTTTGCTTCAGTAAGGATTCCGTGGACTCAAGTGCCTCAGCGACGAAAGTCAGAACAGTCTTCCTTGGTCTGACAATTTTTCCAAAAAGCAGGCACTCGTGCGGTAGCACTGAACTCACTTGGTTCCAACGTACGCAGAATACCTATAATAATTTGTGCCAAGGTTCTCGTGAAGCAAAACAACCCTTATAAAGTATCCGTATTAAGTGAGCGCGTCGTCGTATTTAATGACATCACGACGCGCAATAACAACTAATTTGTATGCGTTCCGTTTAGCGTTTAATGTGCAGTGATGACTTTGTATTCAATAACATCCTGGCCTAAGTTATCACGGAAAGATTTGGAGATGGCTTCAAAAGGCGGGTTATGCGTACATATGGCTGTTAATACATACTGTTCAATTTTAGGCGGATCCGTGGAGGCTAGCGAACTCGAATAAAAAAAGCTTAAAGGTGGCATATTTTTGCAATGTGGGAAACATTTATACAAGAAGCTCAGTAGACGGAGGACGTTTCTATCCTCGGCCGGAATTTTTAATGCACTAAAGGGCTATTCGCTCCTATGAATATTTACTGCTTCTTTTTGGCGAAATCTAATCCAAAATCTCTCAAACTGTGCCCAGGTTACGATTCCAATAAAGCCAATAATTTGCAAATACCTCATTGATAATTCATTCGTACACCTCATGTGATCACCTTTTCTGGCACGCGTCATCTCATATGGTGTTGTATAGCTGACATCAACTGAGGAGTTAGAAGCTGTCATTGATATTCAGTAAAGTGTCGCATTTTCTAAATCTGACGACACCTGCCGGGACCTTAGTAGACAAGCGGGTGATTGAAATTCGTCCGCTGTATTTTTGAAGCATTATTTTAGGCTAGTGGTGTATACTCCTTGCTTACTAAGTTAGGTCACGCCAATGCATTAATTATAGAGTAAACGTCGACAGATATTTTAAATATTTTAACTACTTATATCTCTCTTTCCGTTTAAGTTATATCTAAACGTAATGCTGGCTCAAAGCCGACCCAATAACTATCTGTGAGTTTCAGTTTTAATACGCCTGAAACAAACTCTTCAAATAGTTCTTTAAGTTTTCTAGGTATGTCGGCTCCAGCCACCGCTCCGATATAAAGGAGATGCTTAGGAATCAGTTATCTCTACTTAACAGAAAGATTTCATTTGAAAATGAAAAGTTTCACTTTAATCAAGGTTAAATTACTGCGACGATTCTGAGCGCAATACAAGAAAAAGCAGCAATATTCAAGTTTCTTCTTCGAACTCTTTCGAAAGTTGCAGCTGTACAACTAAAAAAGAAAGGTCAATAGGTTTTTGTAAGGGCAATGGAATTCATGTAGTGCAGTCAATATCTGGTGCCTCCAGCATATACTGCTTACGTCCCTTAAGTTTACATGGCTGGCCGAGATTAGAAGTACTAAAAACATTCGCCAAACTGATTTTTTTTCATTTCGTGTTCTTTGTTTCTGGCGACCTCGTTTGAGACCTTAGTAGAAACATAGATACCGCTAGTTGCCGGTCTTCTCCTTATAAAACAGTAAGGGGTGGGGACAAACCTGTCACTTCCAAGTGCTAGAAAAGCATAAATCGAAGTGAAAGTCAATTTTTAATTTAAAAAAAACAAAGGTTTCCACTGCTGTATAACATATTTCGTTTTTCGCTGACGCATTACACTTCTCAAGTCGCACAGCTCTCTGCTTTGCGATGCTACAGGAAGAGGGCGGGGTGAGTGGGAGAAAGTCGTAAATGCCCTCGGAAGTTACACATCACCGCTGATAAAAGGCCAAAGCAGGTAGAGAAAAAAGGATAAGGTATTGGTGACTCGAAAGCATGTTTTCTTTGAACGCTCAGCTGAAAAGAAGAAAGGGAAAAGCGCAATTTTATTTTAGAGAAGCAGCGACGAAGGAGAGTAAGGGGAAGGGGCTAAATATACGAGAGATTAGGCTAAAATAAGCGGAAATACATTATGACGAACGCAGCGAGCCGGACCCGGAAGCACCCGGTGGGGTATTAGGAAACCCCTTGACGGCAGCGGGGCTGCCGAGCGAGGCAGGCGAACGTTTTGCAAACGCAGCAGGAGATCAGCAGAAGCTGTGAAGCGATCTTGAAAAATGAGATGGCCATGCCTGAACACACCTTTACTCATGGAGACAACCCTTCCGCTCTTTTTTACGGATCGTTGGGCAGCTGCTGCTCTTTTTCTACATGTTCGACTTTTTTGCAGGGTGGACAGTTTGTTTTTTCTCGCTATCATCGTTCTGTTGCCGCTTTATACTGCCTGCACAGCGTGCTGCTAGATGGCATTAAGACGTATGATGTACACAGTTCAGTCAACGAAGTTTATTCAGTTGATCGTCTTGATAAGATACGACAGTCGTCTAGTTCGCGTTTACATAGCGCTGCTGTCATCTCGTAGGGAAAACGGCAGGGAGCAAAAGTTTTGATAACAGTTTCATAACCGCTCAGAGTAGGTTTCAAATAACCAAAAACAAAAACAAGCAAAGGAGATGCTATTTCAGGGCATAAACCTTTGGAGCATAATTTTAAGGCCTATGGATATGTCATCATCATCATCATCGTCAGCCTGATTATACCCACTGCAGGGCGAAGGCCTCTCCTATATTTCTCCATTTGGATATGTAAGACACCCTAAATATGTAAGTGTAGTAACTACACTAATTGGAGGGTGATGGCGTCGTGGTCATACCGAATGAGGGAAGGGCCCATAGATAAAGAGGTCAATGAACAAAATGCTCCAAATAAATTTCTCGTCTCAAAGGTGCATGTATGAAAGTGACCTTTATTAGCAAACGGTTAGTTTTGGAGAGTGAAGAAAAGAATGCGATATTGCATCGAAGCTAGAATACAACGTAATGAATCAACATAAGAGGACGTACTCATGACAGATATGTTTTCCACAGCATCTATAGGGTGCCTAATCAGCTAGGTGTTACTGCGCATTGCACAAGCTTCTCGTGTCATCTGACATGATTCGGCATGCGGTATATGTTCTTGCAAATAGTACAGCACAAGCTGAACAAGATGAGCAACTGTTCTTAAACCGAACTACACAAGAATCGAGTACACCATAGCAGACTACGGCACAGACGGTACATATCGCCGCCTCCGGCGTCCTGTAGCGTATAGAATGCTTCTGAACACGGGGACGATGTAGCCTAGCAGCTTACATCGTGTGAAATGGCTTAGTGCTGATATAAAATATTTACTTCTGTAAAACAACTTCAATGGACCATCGCGTGTATGGCCAGCAGAAAGTGAGTGGGAGTTCACTGGTCTTAAAAATGAAAAGTTGATGATTGTTCCTAAACTCCGTTCAGATCAATAGCGCAGTAGCCATTTATATGCACTGTATTATGTAAAGAGGGAACAAAAGCCTTCTAGCGCTGCTTAAATACTTACCAGGTCATCTACTGCGGCTGAAACATCAGCAAACTGGCCCAAATGGTCTTGCAGGGACCCTGGTCCTCGTTGTAAAGAGATGATGATAATAATAATAATAATAATAATAATAATAATAATAATAATAATAATAATAATAATAATAATAATAATAATAATAATAATAATAATAATAATAATTGGTTCACGGGAAAGGCGCAGTATTTGTCACTCCTGCTGCTGTGGGCACCTCAACAGCGTCGGCCGTAAGGGAAGGGAGAATTGTGGGGTGAAAGTGGAAAGAGAAAGAGGAGGCGTAGAGATTTCGTATATTTTAGTGCGCCAATTGTCGCCCCTCGCCACCGAGCTACGGGTCGAATTTTCAGAAACAACTGCAGAGATACGCGCACTTCAACGCAATGACAAGCCATGAGAGGGCAACTTACGAAATTGTCTCCGAAACGATTAAGTTTCCCTATTTGATTAGCTGGGTGCACCGGATAACAATCCTCTTATGTACAAATAAGCAAGAAAATGCGCTGGACAGAGAGACATAGGTGCCTCTAAGCCTGTGGCTCTTCGATGCGGTATAGCTCTAGAAGCCCTGTGCTTTTTCTCGAGTGCTCGGAAGTCGCTATCCATTTTCTTCAGGTACCTTTCATTCGATGGACCAATCACTCTCACAGCCGAGTTCTTTCGGGGAGACCCTTCATGTAGCCTACCCCACCCCAGTGCAAGGAGAGCTTTCGTGTATAGCTAGAGCGCTTCTGCCAGATTTACCGAGGCGAACTTATGAGCAGGCATGATTTGTCACGGTTAGAGACATCTAAATTTCGAGCCAGCTTTAGCACTTTTAGCATTTCTTCTTAGCTGAAATTGGCCCATCTTCTCTGGGACGTTATTGAAATAGTGGGGAGGAGGAGAAGGAGTCTTAAAAACCGGAAAAGCGGCGTAATTGTCTCGACGCTGGGCAACAAAATGACGATGCGCAAGAAGGTATAAAGGGGTGCAAAAAAAAGGGAAAGAGGGTATACAAGGGTGAAACAAAGGTGAGAGATACAGGGCAGGCAGATGAAATGCATTTCTCAGAACGCCTGTAGATTAACAGAAAAGAAATTCTGCTCTGCACCATTATGTAGAGATCTGCCTCCTATACGGGTGATATATATTCTTTTTTTGTGAATCTTTGGTTGTACACTGCACAGTAAACAATATATACGAGTATCAATCCCCTAGGGTTCGTTTTGCAACTGAATTCTATGCACTTATATGTTTTTACTATTTTTTTTTTTTACTGTCGAACTACCGTCACCACGACTGGCATCAAAACGGCGATCTGATACCTTGCAGAGAGGAGAAGCAATAAATAAAGCAAATCAGGAAAAAGGATAAGAAGTGAGGATTTGAAATAGATTAAAACGTCATGCCTCGTACGTGCCACAGCTTTGGAACTGCTATTCTGGTACATTTTCGTATGCTTTTCATGCTTGGCGTATCTTAAGAGCACCAGACCGTCAAAGTGGGCTCTGGGGACAATCACGAATTCATTCCCTAATGCATTGAACGCATTATAGGGTGCCATAAGAAAAAAATTGTTTGTTGTGAAGTGTTGAATTTATTCTAATACTCTCTATTTTATTTTTCAGGTACGTAACCTCCTTTCCTTCGAAAGCCATAGAAGAGCGCCACTTTTTGTTCTTGCGACGGCCTCCTGAGGTATCCTACTTCGGTGAGTGAAGACGAGCGAGACCTCTTAACTTTTCTCATAGCCAGAGTGAGCAGTTGCTCCACTATCAAACACCAATGTGACCTATAGTGTGGTGTCATAGCAAAAAACAGAATGCAACTAAGAGAAGCGCGGATAGACACCGGGCAATATATGCACGACTTAAGTTTCGCGTTCAAGCTGAATGTGATTCCTGAAATGAAGCCGACGATGGCATTAATAATACACCAGACACATTGCCCTTGCAAAGACACTTGAAATACAACAAAGATATCAAGATAACAACAATGGCCAAGTTTTGTTAATGTTGTTCAAGTTCCTGCAGTGTAATTTTGTAACCAATGAATTTCACAAACTTCAGCAACCAGTGCAACTAAGCACTATAAGAAGACCCGGCAGGAACGGCCGCGTATTATTACTGCGGCCCGTAAATATACCGCTGAGTTCGCGAGAGTGCGTACTGCTCTGTCGTGGTTTGGCTGAAACGTTATTTGTATTCTGCCGCCATAAACGTTTGCTGCTGGCTGATTGTGGTTGGGTTGGTACAGGCGCATAGCAAAAGATCGATACTGTGTGGAAGTAGATCCTCCCTCATCCGATTGAAGGAAGCCTTTCTTTAAGATGACTAAATTGGCAGGTAAAAAAATATTCAGCGTGAGAATACTTGCCCTCAAATACAGATGATCAACGCGATACCGTGCGCTAGAGAAGACATTTCTATCAACCTATTATGCACTATATGTATTTTCTTATTTATGTTGTTTTCCTCCTACAGTAATGTCCCAGTGAGGTTGCTGTAGGTGCTCTGTATGAATGAATGAATGAGTAAATAAATAAATAAATAATAAATAAATACATAAATAAATAAGTATACCTCTTATTTCTTCCCCAATTCATCCGTCACAAGAATTCTTGAAAGGATTAAGTGACCAAACTTCACATTTATACTGCGATAATGTGCAGTTAAAACAAGAAATCTACTACTAAGTCATACCTGCGCCCTTGATTTGAGAAACTAGCTTATTTACAAGGAGAAAACCTGCTTCACAGTAATAGCTATAGTATCAGGAAATGCTTGCAATAGTGATGCAGGTTTAATTTGTCAAAAACGGTAATTGAGCATTCAGTAAATAAAAAATTAATTCCTAGCCCCGGTTCTATGATTCCTGTCGGTTGGTAGTCAATACGAATAATACCGCATTTCTCGACACGCATGGTGGCAGCAAAAGTGTTGATCGTTGGCAGTCTCTCTGATACCATGAGCCTGTAAACAGAACTTTTTTTTCTTACTCTGCAAGAAAGTTCACACTGACTGACTCTAACATTATGAGTAAAATTATGTATTTTCTGAATTAAGTAGGCTAATGAGGCGAAGAAAACATAAGGAACTTGAAAATCGGCGCATATAAAAAAACACTTGGGCGTTGCTGGCTAGTGTGCCTCAGCCAAGGCGACGGGCTTGAGACCTGTAGAAAGGTTAATGGAATCAGGACCCATTTTCAAAGCTTAGCCCCTGGCGTAGTAAGTTTCCTATAAAGATCTAATTTTCCCCTAATGGTTCGACGCTCAGATACTGGCTTAATTACGGGGAATTAGCTCTCGTCAACATTTTTATATTGAGGCACTTTCCGGTATATTTCTGGCGCCACGCTTTTACTACGGACCCCGATGCGGCTAAAGGCAATCTTGAACTTTCTGTTGCGGATGACATCAGCTACAAAGCAAGAAAAGTGTACCCATGCAAACGCGTTGTTTCAGGCTATTGGGAAATCTCTGCCACTCCAGCGTGCGGCAGACATCGTCGCTATCGCCGATTACGCGTGATGTGCATATGCGCTTTGTCGGTTTGCTTCTGTTGTTAGTATCCT
Source organism: Amblyomma maculatum (assembly GCF_055883805.1). NCBI lineage: Eukaryota > Metazoa > Arthropoda > Arachnida > Ixodida > Ixodidae > Amblyomma > Amblyomma maculatum. The sequence goes on along the minus strand of NC_139352.1, from coordinate 23,993,248 downwards.
CTGACTGCTTTGCTGTATGTTGTTTTTTGCCAACAAAAAGCTTTTGGAAGGAAACCTTCCATATCATTACTTTTTCGTTCACTATCAAGACTTACAGCTTTCTGTCTTGTCAATTTAGGCGCCATCCGCCAGTGATAAGACAGCAGGAACTTCCGAGAGGAAGGCTCGAATAAGGTGGGAACGAGAAAGCGGGGTTGGGTTGCTTTAGCAGGCGACGCGATTGTCCGCCCTATCGGCGGAGGCACGCGCACCGAGACACTCGAGGCTTTGCAGACACGTTGCGCCACCTAGTGAGGTTGACACGATGCGGGACAGCGCGAAGGGTCTCGCGTGCTTCCACCAGGAACCGCAACGGACTCGTCGATTATCGTCAATCAGCTACGCTGCTTCGTATTAACGCATTGAAGGCTGCACATTTTGTCGTTTTTCAAACACTTTTCTAGGAACCCGTATCTCTTAGAATTTTTTGTCCTTCACTTTCAATGCACGGAAGCTGCATTTATTAGTCCCAGCTGGAATACGACCTGCGTGTAAGCGGTAAAATCGATCTTGTCGCCGTGCGAAGTAAATAACGTGCCATTTTTCTGTAAATTATAAAGTTTAACGTGTGGAAGACGTTGGTGGTGCCAGGAGATAGAAGCATCGTTTGCTACGCCAGTGCAGAAGAGCTACTTTGGTGAATATAATACCGGCCAGCGCTCGTATCTAAAGATATTATTAATCAAAAATTACTTTTTGGACTATTCATCCGCCAGTGATTAACGTTATGTGGCGCCACCTTTTGCGTGACGGCCTCGTAAGTATGTGTCTATGACAAAGCTACAGATCAATTAGGTTATAGTACACTTCTGTATCGGTATAAACACGACCGCGCTGGCTGCCGTCCCACTGAGAGGCCGTGGCATAACCTTCTTGCTGCACATTGAGGTTTTGCATTTGAGCCGACAACGTGTGCGCGTCTTCATAACACCACTATTTGTTTCTTTGGCTGCTCTTTCGCGTCGCCCAAAAGACTTTTACTGTCGAGGCAGGAAGCAGCAATTTGAAGCGTTGATTTTGGAACATTTATTACTGTAGGCAGCCCCTACAGAAAGTTCTTATTCGTTGTTGTGTATACGTTGCGTTTTGTTGGGTGATATTTAAATAGCACCTTGTGAGGGAATGAATATAAACGCCCCAGTAATCTCTAGGAAATAAATATCAACACCCGAGTAAACTGTGCGCCGAATGGTCTGTACTCGCCACTAACCATCTGTCAGTCGGATGAGAATAACTGAACAGCGTTTGAATATATCCTAGATTTAAGTGCGCGAGAGGGGCGTTCCCAAAAGATGATCGCGGTGGCTACCTGCGCGGTATAGACCCACCTTACTGTATGGTTACCAGCTTACTTCTACATTGCTCTAGATGCGTAAAGTAAAGCTTGCCATGAAATTCGTAAATGTGCAATGTGGCACGCTTACTCACAGGGGAAGCGGTATTTCCGATGCTTTCAATGACTTTGCCCCGGATACGACGTGTGAAGTTGGTGGAGTTGACACGAGCAACCAACGCCTGTGAAGGAACTTGTGGGAAATTGTTCTAGGCTTCGGTGATTAGCAATGTAGCACGAAAGTTCCTTTGCATGAAGAAGACGGAAACAGGCGTTGCACAGCCATTGTGTCTTTGGTTTATTCTTGTTTACTTCGATCATGTGTTCATTAAGCATTGACATTATAGGCGCTACGTATGCTGCATTAAGAGAAAATACTTGGACACAGATTGTAACAGTGAAAAGAGCATGAATATCGCATGATATTGCGCTATTTATGGCAGTATTCGGGAATACTTTGAATAGCATGGTAAGACGTTTTTAAGTCAATGTTCAACTAACCACGTCTGAACGACTCACAGTCCTCACTCCTTCGTTGCTACTAATAACGGGCCTAACATTTCTCTTAGTTTCGGCTTCTATTGTCCTTCTATTTATTTTTATATGATATTAAATTAATTAAGGTTAATATATACTTTAGCAGGGCATTTTGTTATCTTTATGTAGATAGGACAAATATGGGAGCCCTTCAGATTTTAGTTTGCTGCATTTTATTATTTCGCTACTATTTGTGCCCCGAGCACGTGTTCTAGTCTAAAATACTTTATTATTTTCATGTTTACCACTGCTGCAGCAATTAGTACTCCATGCTTGTTGATGGTGCACATAATTTTGGAGGAAGCCTATTTAAACTTGGCACCAGCATACTTGTTTAAAGAGCCCTAATTGTCCTGTGAGCTTCTGCAGAAAATTGTAGTTTAAGCCCGTTTCATGTCTCCAAATGCTTGAAAACTCCAGCAGACGCAGATTTGTTCATTAAAGTCGGCATTTCCGTCCGTATTTCTCCTGCTACTCTTTGTGTTGATTAATTTTCCTAATAGTAAGCGCGAACTGTCAGCATCAAGTGTCCGCAAGTGCAGCCCAAGACTTCTTGCTGTTGCCACTGCCTTCCGCCCTCCTTTTCTCCTCCTCCTCCTCGAAACCCCAATTTCGCGTAGCACTTCTCATTTATTGTACTAAAACAATGATGATTTGATCATGATAACAATAAGAGAGCGCGTGCAATGAGAGACTCAAAATTAAAATTATATTTTAAATCCAAAGTTTTACTACGCCCTTCCGTTGCTTGTTCAGTGTGTGTTGCTTATGGCCTTGAACATGCTTAGCGATGGGCTGCCTCCGCGCCACCCGCTTGTTCTTCTTCTTCTTGTCCTTCACACCTGGGAAACTTCATTTGTTCAGGTACATATCTCCAAAATTATACAACATTGCCTGACACAATGCCACACAGCCTTCCAGCTCCCTGCCTACCATTTCCCGCCACCGCCACCTCTGCTTATGTGGCTCGTCTTGTGGGACCTCCCCCTTACAAATGGTCTGGCATGTTCGTGTCGTGTAGACTTGACGGAGGTTTTTTTGGAGGTTCTAAGACATGTATGGAGGACTCGCGCACTTTCGCTCAGTCTACATAGGTTTAGCCGTGTTAAACCTTTTAAGGTGTTTTAGAGTCAATTTATTTCTTTTTTGTTTACTTAAGCCATAGAAATAAGGTTTTATGAAAATTAGGGAGTCCTTGCAATTTCCGTGGAAGTAAAAACGAAATTTTGACCGGCTTAGACTGCAAGGATGAATAAAAGCCCGGGATTTTCTGGTCTAAGCTTAGCCTTCCGCATGGTTAGTACATATATTTCGTTCTTTACTTCGTGCTCTTTTCGTAGTTCTGCTTTACTGTCCCAAAAAACTAGCTGATCTAAAACCTCATTAACGACAGTACTAGGTTGAAAGCGCCGTAATTATAAAGCATGTCGGCTGTACTTCACGCCCCGTAGTTTTGGAAACTGAGAGAAAACAGTGGAATAATAGCATAAACTGCGGAGAATAGCTGCAAAAAAAAATTTAAAAGGACGAAAGAAGACCTTCACATACCTGGCACTCTTTTTTAAAGGGACAAAGGAAGTGTGTGTTTAGGGGGAAGGGGGGTTGTTTCTATGAATAATTTTACGCAAGGCTTAAATGCCGTAAAACTCCTTATTCCTATTTCTACTATTTTTTCTCTTTACGTTCCTCACGCGTGCACCGTGCTCAATTTTTAGGCAAGGGGCTTTTTAGGTTAAGAAGAAAAAAAGAAATAATTTAAATACCGCCGCACAAGTTGAAAGACAGATCTTGTGCTTTAAGGGAGGCGTGAGTTTGTGCTGAAAACAGGATTGTTTTCTTTTTAGAGTTGTAAATTTCTTTGAGAAATCAGGGGGAAATATAAGAAAAATGTACGCACCACGCGCTTGGTAAATTTTAGTCAGGTTAAGCAGTGCGCACCGTCGCCACTTTTCAACGTTCACGCTAAGCTACTGCCGGCATGCATCGGTTAAAAAGATGAGACTCGTTAAGGCCCCATTAGTTGCTTAGAAACAAACATCAGCTATTGTGTCGGCCTTCATTTAGAAGCAGCACTGCGCTCACCGCTCGAAGCATGTGTGGGCGGCGAGGTTTAGTTGCTAGCTCAATGGTTCCATCTGTTGTTTCCGCTTATGTGTCATTTCTGTGCTTGAGACTGTCTAGATGTTATTGCTAGCTCAGTTTCTGTGGTTCTGGGGATGAGACCGAACGAAAGAGATTTAATTGGGGCTTTTGCTGTACCTTTTTTGGGATCAAGGAAAATCAGTTGAGGTGTTCAGTGCAACTTAGCCAGAAGAGGTGAAGGCAACAAAACCGACATCTTAAGCGCAGCTTTCTAAAATGAGAGTGTCACACATTTAGAAATCGTCAAAGCAAAGCGACATTTTGCGAGGTCTACCTCAGCGGAGAACTAATCTGATCACTTTGCTTCGGCCCTGCTTCAAAATGCATTGGCGGCAAACATTTCTTTGTTGCTTTTTCGTGCAAATGCTTGAAGGAGGCTTCCAAGCCGCCTAGGCGAAATTCAAGAATACAGGTAGTAATGGTTCCTTATTATAGCATAGTTTACAGGGAATACATCACAAGCACTTTGCGTTCGTAGTTTTATCACTAAAATAAAAGCACCGCGACGGAACTGGCCTTCGTTCATGCATTTTCTAAAAATAAAGGACTGATTATAACTGAAATATAAAGCTCCGAATACTGGCGTTTAAGAAATTTAGGGAGCCTTAAAATTGCAAGGAACCTTTGTCGTAGACTAACATCGTTTAATGTGATGAACCTCATATGGAGTTTTTCAGCCGGGGAGGGGGTAAAAGAGAGAAGGTTATATTCCCAAGGGGATCCCGCCTTTAATTAACGCACATGCTACACTACTTTGTGACTGCTTTTAAACTGCATACAACAATCTATGTGAGCGCATGCGCCTGCTTTGTGGACCGGCTTGTCGTTATGCATTATAACCAGAATCTGAAGCCAGCAAGAATGTTAGAAGATTTTTCGAAAGAGTTTCAAGTAACACGCATGAAGACAAATTTAGATCTCGCCATGCTGACATTCCGTCTTTTTTGTGCTCTGTTCGTACAATCCTAGAGTTTAGCGGCAGAATTCTGTTGCGTGGTGAGGTGAATAGCGAAGAGATTTAAGTCAGAATTTGTATTGTACGTTACGAAGATGTGATCCACATTCGGCCTAAGTGCCCCAAGTCTCCTACCCACATTTTGTTTAGCTTATCTCGTTGTATCACAACTATGCCAACAGAAGAAACCCATCAAGGAACTATGGTGATGAAAAAGTCAAAGCATGAAACATTGAACACTTTCAAAGGTACTTGAAGGTTACTTTCTCTGCTACTCTGTAGACGCTGTTGCTCTCTTCTCCTCCTCCATGTGCGACTACATTAGGCTTGCTTGCCTACTTTTTTCAGAAAACGGCAATTTTTATGCTTTCACTTATTCTTTCTCTCCGGCCAATTGGTCCGTTTCTCGTCCTTTTATATATTTGCTTTTTAATTCTTGTATTATTCTTCCCTTCATCCGGGTCGGTTGCCATGGCTCTTCTTCATCTGCAGCAGCCGTTAATGTACGAAGGAATGTCAAGCACGTACGTGGTGTTATCCTTCCACCGCCCCCACGCTTTGCCCACTTTACCTCGAGCAATCTTTCATTTGGACCGCTGAGGATTCATTGCTCCACTTCTGGTTTCTTTTCTTATTTGCGCCTTCTTTAAGAGGTCCGTGTTTTTTACGGACTTTCTGAATAGCAGCAAACTAAGGTTCGGAAAAATAAACACAGCCTGATTGGTTACATTATTTACTTTGGAAGTCCGCCGGTTCCAAGGAGGCCGGCAAGGATGTACTACAACTACTTAAAGTGGAAAGGAAAGGGGAGCAATGTTCTGTGTTATCATGGCTGTAAAGAGGTGGCAACTTGGTGGAAACAGTAGCGCATTAGGTCAGTGCTGATAGCGGTTGAGCGAGAGAATCGTTTTGTCGAAAGCTAAGTTTGGCTATAAAACTTCAGTTGCACTGTAGCTTTGCGATAAGCTAACCAGTTAGGTGCATATATCAGCCAAGAGGCGATGATAAGCTATGATAAGCTCCTATGATAAGCTCCATAAAGGATAACCGATGGTCCCTGAGGGTAACAAACTGGATTCCAAGGAAAGGAAAGCGTAGCAGGGGGCGGCAGAAAGTTAGGTGGGCGGATGAGATTAAGAAGTTTCGCAGGGGTCAAGTGGATGCAGCTAGCACAGAACCGGGTTAAGTGGAGAAATATGGGAGAGGCCTTCGCCCTGCAGTGGGTATAATCAGGCTGATGATGATGATGATGATCAGCCAAGAAAAAATCGCTCAAGCATTGCGCTTCAGTGAATTTTGTACTCGAAGAACAAATTGTAATACATAGACGAAGAACAAGCAGTAAGGATGAAACTGACATTGTGAACCTGGATAAAAAAGAGACAGAAACACTGCTTTATTTGTTAGCTTTCGCCCTGGATACAACAGAAACGCAGTGACTGGCCAGGTCAGTGATGACGTCTAATGGACATATTACATAGTAAAACAGAACTGTGGGAGCAGCAACTGAAGATAAATAGAGACAGCAACCAAAGAGCGAATAAAGATAAAATGTTTGGATATAATGGTTTAGAGCCTAAATTTTAATTTTTGTGATGCTTTGACGATGTTTTCAAGCAATCGTTCTAAACAGAGTAATTGAGGTGAATTTTTTCTACCTCATTATAAGGGATGAAAGAATTCTAAATTTGCTAACGACGTTTCATGGAGGGCTCATAACATTGCAATAATCAGCGCATTATAGCCATCAAAATGTCGATGGAATGTAAGCTATTTTACCGTATCAAAATATGTAATTCTCGATCACTTGGACACATGTTCATATAAACAAAAATAGTAAATTTGAGGCAATACATATGTAAGTTGAACGATATCCGCATTTTTGAAAGTTGTGAAGGAGCTTGCCTTCATCTTGTTAATTTTTAATTTTTTTTCTCTAAATACGTCGAAGCCTGTAAGGAGAAGCTAATTTGTTTCTTGCGTACATGTGTGACGTATCTATGCAGACTTCTCGTTCTTAGACACACTAATATATTTGAGTGCTGTTTAACTATTGGTCTGTACGTCGCAACATGAATTGTACAAATGGGCCAATTACTTTCGGCGGTCATCTAGATTTACTGCTGAAAAAAAAAAAAAAAACGGCAGGAATGGTGGAACTTTAGGGTGATACCATGGGCGTACTCGTAAACTTTTCATTTGACACATTAACGTATCGTGCGCGTTTCAGTATCATGTTCGCTTGAGGGGTGCTTAGACTCCTCTTGTAGCCCTTTTCGTTTGTGAGGTATTCTTGAAGTCTACAACAATACCTGTCACGCACTCGGTAATCACCGGAGGTCATCACCGAGACATGACAAAAGAGGGGGGTGGTCGTTCGATGCCCGGCGTAGTCGGTAAGCAAACGTGGAGAATGAGACGAAGACGCGTTGACTTGAAACAACAACAAGAAGAGGTTTATAGGCTCAGAACGAGGAATACACAAAACATTTGAAGGGCAGCAATTGACATTGTAAAACGCAACGACATGAGTGAAGAAACAATCTAATTAAATACTTCGAATTACGTATACAGGGTCATGCTTTTCCGGGATTGAAGTAACAATTCAAGTAACAGTAAGGGAAAAAAAGTTCAGAGCAGTTTCGAACATACAATTGACCGGGGAGCGCGGCGGCAGTCCATCACTGAGACGATGCAGACGGGCGGCACTCGAAGGCGACGGTCCTTCCGGTGCAGCTTGCGGTCTGAGGATGCGGTGCTGGCGGCGGCACTCGGTACCCCCCGGGAGCACGCAGCAGCTCGGGTTTCCTTCTTCGGGAGAGAACTGGGCGGACTGACTTTGGGGCCTCGGCGGCTCCTTTTTAAACCCTTGTCGACGATGCCTTGTGCGCAGGGTCGGGGTCCGAAACAAAACACACACATAGAGCGCACAAAGTAGTTTACTCACAGAGGAAGGCGCACGTAGACACACCACACTCCAGCACTGCATGGCCGTCCATCTTAGGTTCGAAAAACATAACGCGCAACAAAAACAACAGTCACGTACGCCCCTAACTTCGGTTCTCCTGGGGGTCACATTGCCAGGGAAAAAAGAATATACGGATATACAGAGGAAGCTCTATACTTTGGACGTAGTAGGGGTGGCTTTGAGTGGGGAACGTACGACACAGGCAGGACGTACTCTTCTGCTCGAGCATGGAGAGAGTTGTAGCTAACGCAGGGAAAGCTGTACTGATCCGAGGCAACGTACACGTACGCGTTCCTGCGCGCCCGACCGATGGTCACATATACAGGCCCCGTTAACATATGGGGTTTACAGAACAATTCCGCTTGTCTATAAATGCAACATGGGCAAATTAATGGTTGCCGCCTATTCTGTGACAATACCACTTGACTTTGCGCAGAGGCAAGCTAATTATGGAATTTAAAACAGATTATGCAAGTATAAAGTTGCTTATTACCAATTGATGTGACTTCGTAGGTGTGAATCAGATTTTGGGAAAAAGGGGGAGTTGCATCGTTCCTATTGAAGCACTATTGATATCCAATTCTGATGTTTCCGAGTAAAGCTTTGGTTTGGCTTAAAACTTTGGACCTTATAAACCCACGCAGGCTACGTGGGACGCCCTGTTGGGGATTTTGTATATTTTGAACGCTTGACATTTTTACGCGCAGTTAGGTCTCACAATACATGGCGCCTTACTTTTCGTCTGCACCGAGACACACCACCGAGAATCAGCGATCGAGCGCCCTAACCTCCGAGCCATGACGGCGTAGCACCCTGTAAAGGGTGCTCTGTTGTCAATCGTTGTGTTGTGAGAAAAAGCCGAGCTCGACAATCAAACCTGCTGGGGGATCAAAATCGTGCAGTGGGAAAGGGCGTTAGTTCAACAAAAAACGTACTTTTAAGACAGGACTAGAGAGACGAGGGCCGAAAAGAGCTACAACTTACAACTGAATTGAATCGTACGACGAAAAAACGTCTCTGCATTAGGCAACAATATGCCTGCACACACCTAGAAAAATTGGCAACACTCTTCATTGGCAATCTGAAACACGCATAAAAAAAACCGAAACAACCAACAGGTATCGCTCATGATATGAGGTGCAACCTCAAGTACGTACTCAAAACTTTTTCTTTTTCCATAAGATAAACAGACGGTACAAATGCACGTGTCACTACTGCATTTCGCAATCTCATGCACTTAGAAGATTTCGCTTGCCAATTGGTCTTTACCTCTTCCCAAGATCTTGGTATGGTTCAGGAGGGGAAAGCAGTATTTGCAGCTCTTGCAGTACTTAGGCAAATGCTCATCATTCTCTATTCCATTCCTACAAGCCCTCGGCAGAAGGTGATGTACCTTTCAGGTGTTTTCTGGCCGCTCACAGCTCTCACCCAGCTGTTCTGAAATATCATGTCACATGCATTGGCAGTCAGGATATCGTTGCCTCGAAGTTATTTGCGCTACAAAGTTGACGATGACAACATTTTCGCAAACCTACGTACTAATAACGAGCTTACTTATGGTTGTCTACAAGACATTCAGTAAATGAGGAGAGCAGCAGCAACAATCAAACAGTTATCAATTTATATCCGTTCATCACCTTGCGAAAGGACACTTCTTATTTGTACTACGATGCATACTTGCGCTCATGCTTGTGCAGGCAGGTGAAGATGTCAGCTGAAACACATTTTTAATGCTATCGGAACATACGCATGATTTATGATCGAGAGCAAATGAATCATAAAGCAGATCGCAATGCAGGCAAAGACAGCATGCACGGAGCACCAATAAGTCTTTTAAGAAGCCAAAGCACTTCATCGCCTTTAGGTTTCAGCTACAGAGCAAACATTTATTGGATCAAATCCCTGTTATGCATCTGCATTTAATTGTGCCGAGATGCGCAAGGTGATCTTTGACCTTGGTAAAGTTAGCTTACGTTAAAGCATACTAGGTGGTGCAGAAAATCAAGTAGCCCTCGAAGGCAGCGTCCCTCAAATCAAAAGGTGCAAGCTCCGAGCATTAAGCCCTAGATAACACTTCATACCGGCTAACAGTTCACCTAAAATAATGACCAGTGTCATCAGTTTGCTGACAGCAGCTTTAACCAAGGTTGAAACTGTTGTAGACACCAGATGGAGCTACCCCTTTTTTATTATGCGGCCCCGCAATGTTACAACAGCATCCAGTTTGAGTTGCAGCCAAGGCCGAGAACATGCGGTGTAATTACGTAGCCTACAGCATGTCACAGCACCGACTACAATGACGCCCACTTTAAGACGCAAACTGTTTCATGTGAAGACATGTGCAAGAGAATATTTCGTTCGTGAAGTGAACTCCAGCATCCATGACTGTTTATCTTTTTTTTTTCCACAAAGCAAACGCTATTTACATAATATGATTCCTTATGGTTTTTGGAACGTGAAAAGAATACATTCTGAACTTAAGAGGCAAAGTATTTTAAGTCTTTCCCACCTCCCTTCTTCTACGTCAAAAAGGTTTGAAAAGAGTGAGTTTAGAGCGATTTTAGTGCACATAAAAAATTGCTTAATTTACCAAATTTTCTCTGTTTAACCCACCCTGACCAGTTTTTCAGCTTCAAGCAATGGTCGTCAAGGATACCGGTTTTGTACTTGCCGCCGCGTCTATAATTTGACTTCACAATTTGAAGACCTATTAACATGTTTGCACAGAGTTACATTAGCAAGGACGCCATCTCATAGAAAGTAGACAGACCCATGAATAGCGAAACACTTATAAAATTATAAAGTTGTTTACTTCGCAAGTTAAAATTCTTTATTCTGCTCTTAAAATAAATTTCGCTTTCCTGCTAGCGCAAATAATATTCTTATTTTATACCACGCGGCTCATTAGAAACAGAAGCAAATACACAAGTAGGTAAAAGCAAAGAGAGAAAATTAGGTCTGACTAGAACTAGCCTCGCAGCTTAGCTGCAAACAATACGCACGTAATTTACAAAGTGTTACACGAATAGCAAGTAGCGTTTGATCTGACCCGCTATGTAAATACTGTTGGGGACTTAGTAGGCACCTAGGCTCGAGAATAGAACCGTACTTGATTGTGTGTCATACCCTTTTTTTTTTTGGTTTTTTTCTGAACTAAGAAGATCTCTTCAGCAGCCATTTCGAGGGGGGAGGGGGGTGCAGAATTACTGCAGAAGCATATTTCCGCAATCGCAAACGAGAACACATTCGAAGTGTCGTCCCGCGGCCCCCAACATTCCACGCGAGCGCGGCGATGCTCTCGACCATCTTGATGTGTTTCGGCGAGGTGCGCACTAACTCAGCGCGCCCAATGAGCGGGTGTGGTGAAAATATGCGGGCGCATGCATTCCTGAAAATTGCGGCACACACATTCCCGCTCCGCCGTCGGGTCCAAATGCGGTGCGCCCTGGGTACCAAGTGAATGGGCTAGCGGAGGACAGGTGTCGGCGACAGCAGGGCAACCCACTAAGCGTTTGCCGCCGACCACACTCTCTACTTGGACGTGAAAAAACGCGCTTGCTAAGCGATTCTCTCGAGTAGAGCTCTGCGCTGGGCGTTTCTGGCGGTTACCTCAGTTTGATGTATTTATGTCCGCAGCCCTGTTTCTCCGTGGTGTGTGAACTTTCTGTATTCTCTCTTGCGTGATGTGATTGTTAATGTATTAATATTTATGTGGTGCGTGCTAAGGTGAATACGTGAATTAGTGTGTCCGTGTGTAATGCATTCAACTGCGGGATTCAGGTATGTGCATCGCTGCGGCGCCTTTGCGACGCATATTATTCGGTGTGTGTGATTGTATTGATTCACATGTGATCGGCCCTGAAGTCGCTTGTAGTTTGTAATTAAAGTAGACGTGGCGTTCCAAGTGGTTAGGTTTTGTAACAAGCGGACATAAAAATTAAGTTCCTCCATAGAGCTAACTCCTTCTCTCCAGTCATGTTTAGTATAACATAATACATTTCTGTGCTTTTTAGCTTTATCTTCGCGTTTTCGTTTTAATTGTTTATTTTTAATGAGTAAGTTACTTCCCCAACTTGCCTAACTTAACAAGAACTGTTCATAAGCATTCGCTTATTCAGCCATTTAATATTTCAGAATTTGTTCTATTGCTTCAAATGATTTTTACAAGTTGAATTTGAATAAGCCTTTTATCTTGAGGTTTGTGTACAAGCATCATTTCCAGCATGCATATAAGGAATGTCAAGAATGGAGAATGGAGATAAGTCTCAGTTGGGGATTTTTTGTTGCATTTCGACAATTTTATTCATGTGGCGCGAATTCTCTTTTTATCGCATTTCTTCACATAGTGGCGTCACATTTTCCTGGTGTTTATTCTGCAGTGTTATAAGAAATTGAACGGCCTGACTTCCCTTACTGTCCGGCGCCGTACTGGAACCTAGAAAAAATGTAATGATTTGCGTAGTGGCAATGATATGTTTATGATGCTCTATGATAACGATGATCTTAGATGTGCAGTTGTCCATCACCACGAGGTAGTAAGAATAATAAAGACTAATAATAAATTAACATAAATATTTCACCTATTGAGAGGCAACTGTGTGCTTACATGGCTGGTGTGTGTATGCTGAAGTATGGTATGCTATGAATATCCATGGCTTACACCACAGGCCGTGCTTATCAGTATCAAAAAGTTCCATGTGGTAAAGCAAACGAGGCTAAGCACATGCCGAGCGTTAGGTAATTTTTTTACCAACAGCAGTTCTCAAGCTAAAGTCGGACGTGCTTATAAGCTTCTCATCGAGGAGCACATATAAGCTCTCTCGAATTTATCTGCAGTTAATAAGAATCAAACATACGCCATAAGAAACCAGAAGAAAGAATTACACAATTATAGAACACATCGCCTGCATGGTACTGAAAGTGCTGCGCTGCGTTTTTCATACGTCTCTTGGCATATTTAGGTGCTTTTCTTGACGGATTCCCAGGCAGCACTTTATAAGCGAGGCTGTCCGCCCCCTTGCTACCTGTGGCACTCATGAGTGAAAGAGCCTATTTTAAACGTGCTTTCAAATTGATCGCAATTGTGCAGTAATAAACGTTCGAAATGGTTAAATAAAAAGTAAGCGTTACAAATGAAGCAGTGCTCAATACAAATTAATTTAGTGCAACTTCCAGGAAAAGCCTCTTTATTTCTTATCATTTTCATTGCAGCAAAGGCTAAAATAAATTCAGGGAAGATCAATACGATTGATGCTAGCGGGCATGCGTTTGCGTTTTTGTTCTCCTGGACGGAGTAGTACCCTTCGATGGTGCATTCATACGGTGGAAGTTCTTTCTCTGCACTTTGTATCCTCTCCATCCAGGCTTCCAACACCCACGTACACGTTTTGCTATAAAGGAGGCCTTATTGGGGACGCATCCTAATTTAGAATACCTTCATGTCTTTAGGCACACATCATCCTATCTTGTCTACACTTTTCGCTTGATTATTTACTCGCAAATAGCTGATCAAAAAGCATCAACACACGTTATATGTATGCTGTATTATGTACTACTTGACGCACCAGGATGAAACTATTCCTCACTGAAAGCCCTATATGTGGAGCCATTCGATACCGCATAATTTAATGCAGTCAATTCGGAGTGCGTTATATATATATATATATATATATATATATATATATATATATATATATATATATATATATATATATATATATTTGTAAACGCCTGTCTTCAAAACTTCCAACCCATATTGGTTCTTCTTCGCGATATTTCTTCAAGCTTTGTAGATAAATTCATCTCTGTTTACATTTTCTGAATAACGTAATGTATTTTTCGCTTCGGCAAAAGCATTTTAAGATATTCCAAGGGTCGGAGAGTTTTGTGAGCACAACACATGTTAAAATGAGGATCCAGAATGAGGCGAGCTACTAGAAAGTGCGTTGGTGGACCAAAGAGTACAGACGGATGGTGGAGCAAAGAGCTCGCTAATTTACTAAAGGAGCTGAATGCTCGCCACAACGTCACTTCCTCTCTCTGTTCTTTCTATTTTTATCCCTTTTAGAGAAGTTTGGCTTGAATGTATGTTTAAAGCAAATAACGAGAAGGGAACGTTTAGGATAAATTTTTGGCGTTCAAGATCCATGGTAAATGTAATACTGGAAATATGCCAGTACATAAAGGAAAAGGCACACCAGAATTTCTTTCGATCCTCTATTAAACATTTTATATTAAGCGAAAGTAAAATTATTTCCAACCGCTGGAACGATAATGGCGGCAAGAATATTTTATTTAAAAAAACAAAATTAGAACCTTGTCTATAGTTGTGGGAATTATATTAAAAGGACATGTTCATATTTGTGCATGATCAGGCAAATATAGAGATATCGTTAAATGTGAGGCTTAAACTCTCGAAGGCACACATGAGCAATTGAAAACGTTCCAGTGAAGCACTGTGAAATACTGTGGACCCCATGAGTTTCTTGGGCGTTCTCTCACATCGCAAAACAACAGGAAACTTTTGTGCGCTTTGCTTCGGAGAACGAGGATACCTTTGCCGGTATCGAACCCGTGACCTTGAGATTATCAAGTGAATTATGTACGTGGTTACTGAAGCACCGTGGCTGGTCTCGTAGAACTAGCAAATTCTCCGAGTAGTTAAACACAGGGGAAACTTAAGCAAATAACGGGTTAAAAAAGCAAGCAACAAACATTTGGGCAACCCTAGGCTCCACTTTTATGGGTATAAAGAAACACCATTATTGGCTCCTGTCTTGGCTCTCTTTGTGGATTCTGGTTTGCGCAAGCGCCCTTTTCTTATCCCCTGCTCATTACTTCCTTAATGTGCGCTTCTATTTATTCATATGTATTCAGTTGCATGCAGACGTAAGCTGCCACATAATATGAACATGAAGGAAATATGCCAACAGTAGGCTCGGCCAAGAAAAGCGTAGGGGATTTTTTTTTATTTTTTTATTGACTTGAATAATTCAGTAATCAATTTATGAAGCCGAGCCCGCTACCTCCGAATACATCGTTCGGTGCTTTTACTAACTCAGCTACATCGACGGCTTTCCAACCTTCTAACTTTTTTGTATTTTAAAAAATTCCTACGCTTTCATTGGCCTCGCCGACCATTGGCATCTTTCCTTCAAGTCTGATTGGAAACCCCTCAATTTCCTCCTATTTTCCACATAATGTGAAGAGATACATGGCATTTATGTAAACCCCGGTGACGAAACAAGCCGCACAACAAGCCGGGATTATTAGGGGCAGCTTGACTGAATCGCTATAAAAGGGTGCTAAAGGATTTGGTTCCTCCTGTTCCAAAGGAAGGACCTATACAAGAGTAGGCAGTCCCTTCCAATTCGCCCATGCCAACTGGTCTCGTGATGTTCTCAAATCCCGATTATCAAACAATGCCCATCTTTGTCACTTACCTGCTAACTACAACCTCCTAGATATATGTCCGATTCTTTTTGCTCAAAACAAAGGCGCCAACGCTGAAACCGTATTTTGCTGGGCAACAAGCCAATTCGTTCATGTTAAAACCGACACGAATGAATGTGAGCCAAAAAAGAACTTCCCAAAAACAACAAAGCCTTAAAAGCGTCGTTGTAACAGAATATAACGATAGAAGTTAGAATTTTCTTGAACGAATTTCGTGAGCTTTAGCCGTCGGCCGCTGCCTTCAGTGTGCTGCTAAGACTTCGATCTTGGCTCACTTCTGGCCTCGGTAAACTTTTCGGCAGTGGGCGAGTCTGGCTTGTCGTTGTTCCGTGGTCTCCGCAGCCTGTCGGGCATGGCATCAGTCTTTGAATTCAGCGAGATGGTGCATGCGTATGGCTTATTAACCTAGGATAAAGTAAGGAGCGGCGAAGATTAAAGTTCATGAATACGACGATGTTCAACGCACAGCGACAGTGTTTTGCAGCTGTAACTTGATTGCAACAGTTGTAATAGCGCGAGATGTAACAACATGCAGCCTACTGTGGATTTCCTACAGTGCATCAGTACGTGGCTCCATCTGTGGAATGATTGAGGTGCTATATCCAGGGATAACATGGAATAACGCGAAACTCGCAATTACAAACAGTGCTCTAAGAACATGAATCAGAAACGTTAATAACATGTGTTATGAAGTGTGAACGTAAGCAGAATAAGCTGTTTACGCTTACTGAACAAGTCTCTTCCCTGTCACGTCATCGAAAATTCACCGCTGACGCTGCTAAACCGAAGGAGGAAACTAATAAACAGAGAAAACTAATGGTATGTTTACAGAGGCGTCGCTTTACAGTGCCGCTCCTCGGCGAATACTCAAGGACCAGAAAATACAAAATACGCTTTTAGCGTCATGCTCCTGCACGCTTTGCTTCAAAAGCAGACTGGCTTCATGCGACGCGTAACGGTGTCAAAGGGAAGTGGGGAGTGCGAGGAGAAGGGGTTGTAGAACATACAAGAATGCGTCGTAAAGGTGGCACCCTATCTGTCACTGCAGAAGTGGCAGAAGTGGTCGCACTACCGTGACAACGGCACAACTAAGTGCGAGCACGCGCGGGCTCACCTCGATGCATTAACGCTGTGTCATAATGAGATGAGTTTTCCTTCCACCCTCGCTCTCTCTCTTTCGTTTCCTTACTCTAGCCTGCTTTATGTTCTTCTCTCCGTGCTAGTCCCTTCTACCTTCACTTTCTTCTCAACGGCGCAGCACCTTTCCGGAGCTGTTTGGACATATCGTTCTCTTTCATTCTTTTATGTATATTCACACCAGCGCTAGAAGTGTATACTAATGCATGCAAATGGATCCTTGTGATTAAATAGCTTTCTCTTCTCCTGCCGTTTTTCCGAAAGAACGCCGGCCCTCTCTTTACCTTCATTTTGCGTGGGCGCAGCGGCGCTGTTCAGGAAACGGGTGGGTGGCTTTTCAAACACCTTCCTCTACAAAATGCTCTTGACCTGTTGACGGAAATAGACTCTGAATCAAGTATTATCCAATAATGTTTTTCAGTCTGTCTGTCGGCATCTTATAGCATTTTGCAGTCGTTTAAATATCGCAGAGCCCGTATATTCGGATATATTGTTACGTATAACTTCATGATTATATTACTTTTGTTCTCCTTCGACTACTGTTGCCCTAGTCCTCTGTAAGATAGCTAGGGCATTGCTCATGCTGTTACGCATGGGCGGACGTCCTGACTTCAACATGAAGTGTTCAGTACTGCATTCGATTAGAATGAGGTCAGCGGAGAGCTCTTGAGCAGTTTAGAAACGCGCTTATGCAGTAGGAAGGAAAGCAAGCGGTTTCTCTTCTCTTTCGTGAATGCAGTATGTATTTGCGGGTAATTATGACCCAGTGCGCTTGGGTAGTGCGGACGAAATAAAGAGAAGCCATCACACGGACTTTTGCTGATCATACTCGAGCTCTATCGTAGCCTCAAAGTCATACGAAAAGTAAAGACATAAGCGAAATTCACTACCGAAGGACCCATATTAAGATTTGACTTCGTTTGCTCCGCAACACACCGCTGAAAGGAAGTAGACAATGGTGATAAATCCTGTATCTTTATTTCAGAGAGGTGTAAACTGTGAAGGCAGGAAGAAAATGCGCGTTCCCGTTTCATTTCAGGAAAGGAGCACTTTATGAAATTTTGTTGCAGTCTCGCGTTGCTAAAACGCTAAGGAAAACCATGGCAAACTAGCTAGGCTAAAGAGTGCTTTCGCCCGCCTTAACTTGTTTCGAGAGGCATTAAACTTCAGGTAATGTTTCGGTTGTTGTGGACTTGCATTCCTATTGCATACAGAGTCATCAAAAATAGATATACTTATGTTAATGCTGCCCTTGAATTTGCAATATGCTTCCGTCTAACCACAGCAAACATAATATCCCATATCGTCAATTTGTTCAGTGCTACTGTCTGATTAAGAAGAGATTTACACAGAATAGGAATGCAGCAGAAAAAAAAAATTACAAAGTAAATACATAAAATATAAAGGGGAAACGAAGCCGGAATGGTGACAAGCACTACAGAAACAAGTGAATCAAACATGCAGAATAAAAAAGCAGCCATCCAAGTACGCAGTGTTTTGTGACAAATAAAAATAAATGAATGAGGAAACGCTTTTAAAGTTGCTAAAAGGTATGGAAGTTTAAACACATTCAGAATTGAGTTGATAAAAAAACTTTCCCTGGTAAATCAGTATGACCTCAAAGAGCAAAAGGCTGTCTGCCTCGAAATATTTCAAGTATTACTGCGCGGATACCTGGTGAAAAATGTTCAGACTCAACCAACCACCCTTTTTTCCTCTTTGCGTCCTACGCGAATCACTCGATCGTCCAAACTCGGCTTTATCGTGGACCAACAACCACGGCAAGTTATGAAAATAGAAAACCTATGCGCTTGAAATAACTGTTTACTCATCATGCGACCAAGGTAATAATGTCACACACCGCATGAACAAAAATTGCTATGGGGAAAGAATTCGTAGCGAGATATGACCTTTTTTAGTTTCTGAAACCGGAAAATTCTGATTTGTGCGTCGTTAAGCCGCTTACGGATGACGCGCTTGTGAGACTTCGATCTGGAGTTAGAGTAAAGTGCTCACGCTCGCTCTCTCGTATAGGCCTAGCTGCCATGGCATTTGGAACTGATTTATGAAGCTGTGGATCATTGGTCTCAAGCGAAAATCTCGAACTAGCGCTCACGTGACGTCACGTTATCTTCCTCCCTAGGGAGCTTCCGTGTGGGCGTAAGGTACAAACAACCTCCACTTATTTATAAAAGTTCGCACTGCCAAAAGTTTGCTCTCAATGTTTCTGAGCTTTGGAAATGTTTTAGGAATCGAAGAAATGCGTCGGCAATTAACCGACAGAATATTATTTGGAAGAAGGAAGGCTTTTCGCCAAGCTGTTCGCGGTGCTGGAGAAAGGCAGGTGTCACTTGGACTGCTCATTCGCAGTTCACCCACACTGTTCGCAGCCTCCCGAAGGACAAATAATGCACCGCTTGCAGGAGCGTACTAGTAGGTTGAAGGTTGAAGGTTTATTTCCGCAACTGGTGTTGCGAGGACAGCCAGGGAAAAAGCTGTACAAACAGCTTTTCCCTAAATAATCTCATTGAAATGAAGGCTTGATTTCTAATCTAAGCTGGCTCATTTTCTCCTTGATCCCGCCACACAATGGCTTATATTGACTGTGCAAATGAACAGATGAAGAAATAGTTAAACTTCTGACAAGGTGACGTTAACATGTATCCTTAAATGTCCCCCGTAATGGTGCGGTCGGTACACCCAGGTGAAAGCTATCGAACACTGGGCGCTAATTGGTGGCTAGTTAAGGTTGTTTTGCTCTTCAAAAACAAATATTTGGGTTCTCAATCTGGGTACTTGTAGCCAACGTTTTATGCACAATTCATCAACTTTCCATGCTATGTTCTATTTGTTTTTTTTTTTGTTTTTTTTTTTTTATCTCCCTGTAGCAGTTGCAATTTCTTAAACTTCAGCAGGCAAGGCATTGATCTTTGGGTCGCAACACGTAAACTGACGAAAAGTGTTGCATTTCAGTTGAAGACGATGTTGTCTGCAATGGAGAGGAAAATGCCAAGGGTTCTCTCAAGCGGCAGCAAGTGAGCAGAGTGGATCAGGAAACCAAACCGAGTTAATGGGACTCTACTAGAAGCGAATAAGAGCGCATAGGCATGCGCAAGGCACTTAATACAAATGCAACGTAACCGATGGTCACTAAGGGCAGCATACTAGGCTAGCAGAGATGAACAGCAGGGTAGTGGGCGGCCGAGTGAAAAGCAGGCGGGCGCAGTTGAGCACACTTTGGCGTGAGGTGTCACGGTTTGCACGCGACAAGGTTAGAGGACCTCCAAAGAGACCTCCATACTTAATGGACATAGTCAAGCTGACAATGGTAGTGATACATTTTGCATTACTTGTGTCAGATTGTACGCAAATCTGGAAGAGGACAAGGCTTGCCCTCTTCTTCTCCAAGGTACATGCTTAAAGCTGGTGACGAGGGCTTTGTAACACATCTTTACGGCGCTTTGTTTTTTAGTTGTTTACGTACCTGGGAGCTGTCTCCTGGGAATTCAGTGATTAACTGCGACCAGCAATGTTGTTGGTCGGCTGCTGTATCCAAGCTGAGGCTATGACTTTCTTTGGGAGAAAAAAATGCCACTAACTTGTTCCTAAGAAATGCTGTGGCACTATTACTATCCTCTATGGCGTAGCAGCTGCCAACACTCACACACTCTCTTCACACCTGCGGAAGTGATGTGGAAAATTTATTTCGTATATTAAGAGCAGCTGCCGACATTAAATGTTTTCCACGTCACTCTGTTGTCTCTGCCCTAGTACAGCATAGTCGTTTGTATTCCGCAGTCCGCTTCCTCCCTTCCTTCGGTCTCTCTTCGCAAGCTTCAGGCTGCAGTTCCCAGAATGCTGCGATGGCTCTGCTCACGCTATTTGGTTGGCTTGAAAGCAGCGTTCAGCCACCATCAGGATAACTTTTCACTTAAGAGCAGCCATTTATCATCAGCGATGGTTCTTCTACCTGCTTATTTCGCCTTCAACCGCGAAAAGAAAGCATTACTCTGCGATGTTTCATCGCTGCGGTCATCACATAAGAAAACAAAAACTCAGTGGCGCAGTCCAAAGCAGCTGGTTCAACGGAATACGCTTTCGAGTAGGTTCTGGCAGACTATGCTGCTCTGAAATTACTCCCGAAGGAAATGCTTTGGTGTCTTTCTTTCCAAGTTTGTTCGCTTCTAAACGCATTCCCTTGGCGATATTTTCATGTAGTTATTTTATTTCTGTAATCACTGTTGGAGAGCCCTGTAGTGCCTCTTGTATACATTTCTATTCTTATAAGCATACCATATTTGATCTTGCCCGAGTTTCTCACACAGCAACAAAATCAGAGCGTTTAAAAAATACAAACGAGTTATTAATAACATTTTTGAGCTACTGCAGCCATAAGCCGTACCTTTTCAAAGGGCTCACTATCAACTCAGAAAAAAAGTCTGATCCGGCTATAGAATCATCATTTTACGTTATTTGATTTTTGCGCACTGTTGTCTTATATACCATACCTAACTTGAAATCCTTCTTCCTTGAAGGTCTGCTTGCATGCATATACAATTTTGACAGGCTTCATGTTATTCAGCAATGTTTAGCTGGCAAGTATGAAGAAGAGGCATTTTCTGTCCTCATATGGTTAATATACCCCAAACGTTCCGTTAACGATAGCAAGAGGGCTCGACCCGTTTAATCTGCGTACTATCGGGTAAAGTAATATTAGGCGGAAGGACCAAACAGAAATATCCACATACAAAAAAAGGCAATAATGCAGTTCATAACAATTGAGTGTATATTCTAGCTGCATTTCAATAGCCGAAGTTGCTATGAGCGGTTGGGAAAGTTGCGGCTACCGTAAATAATAAGCAGTAATGCAGTTAACGTCGCGAAGAATGAGACGATAACTGGAAGGAATTACGAACTTCCACGCAGTTTTAAAGAAATTCAGAGCAGACGGAAACAAATTATATTGCCCATGACGTAACAAGGGTAAATGGGCGCCCTTTTGTTTGGGATAAAATGGTCTAAGCCTTGACAATGGTAAATCAAGGTCTTTAAAAGGCTACTTGCAATATAAGAAGGAACTCGTGTAGACATTGATGTCTGTCATTTATTCGGCTATTAAAATGCGGTGGCGACAAGACAAGCTCATTAGTCGAAACGCTCATTATCGGACTAAGGCTCCCCGTCAACATTTGATCAAATTCCTTCGACTTCACGGAACGACTTGTAACACAGTGTTGTCATCGCACAGCCGGTTCTCAAGCATATGCCTCATTTCTTTCCAAGAACTCTATAGCGTTTTCAGACCACATTAATTTTGCTACTTCGTCCATTACTGCAATTATATAAGGTTAGCTATACCTAACTGATATTGCTGCTTTCCTTCTGCAACAAGTTTTTGCAGGTCTTAAATGAAAAAAATTATGAATGGAAAAAATCTTGAACTTACTAGGCAATTTTGGAAATGATGATGATGATGATGATGAAAACGTTTATTGAAAGCCACATTGGCTTAGATTAAGAGGAGGCTGATCGGGTGCCTAGTCCGGGACACCGTTGGTAAAAGAAGCTGCCCGTGCTCTTTCGGCGAGGGCTCGTTGTTCCTCGAGGTCCGAGCTGGACAGGGCCGCCTCCCAGCCTTCCCACGTTGACTGATTTATTATGCAATACTGGTATTTTGTTGACAAGCCCATACCATATGGTATACGTTTGCCTTCTGGCCACGAAATTTGCACTGCGCCGAAAAGGATTCGGGCTCAATGGCGTGAAGTGTTGCTGGATTATTAAATGACATAGTTTGTAACCTTCGAAGGTGACACTCTTCTGATTTACTAGGAACCTTAGCGGGCTTTGGGAATGTCTGTCTTTCAAGGCGCAAATGCTGTAATATCTCTGAAAGTGTTGCTAATGGAGAGGGGGAGCTTAAATCAGCAAGGGAGGACGTAGAAGGATTCCGGGGAAGAAAAGCTTGAGCCGAAGCGTGTGTGCGCTCGTTTCCTTCAACTCCCTGGTGACCTGGTACCCATATTAGCTCCTTCCGTGCAGCTGAAGTCCTACATTGACTCAGATTTTTGCAGGCTAGCGGAGTGACTCTGCCACGCATATAGTTTCTATAAGCTGCCTGGGAATCTGTAGCTATGTATTTCGATGCGGAGTGCGTTGCGGCTAGGATTGTCGCCACGTCCTCCATAGCCTGCGTATCCCCGTTACGAACTGAAAGCCCGTCCACGACCCGCATTTGGTCCAGCACTGATATTGTTGATATCCCCGCAACAGGACCCGCAGCATCCACGAAGTAGGCTCCTTCTTCTCTTGAATAAGATTTGTTCATCTTCTTGCTTCTCGCCACTCGTCTAGCATGATGATGCTCCGAAAGAATGTTTTTGGGGAGCGTAAGCGTAAGGAATCTGCCCTTTCACTCTTGAGGTATATCTTGCCTCCCAGCGACTTGTCGTGGAAAGCAAATGTTCAAATTTTCTAAGACCCTGCGACCAGTCTTTGTTGTGGCCAGTCGCATTACCTAGCTTGTAAGATGGGAGCTAATCAGTTCTTCAGCCGTATTGTGTACCCCCCGTTGTGACAAACGCTGCGTAGATGCTTTCATGGGTAACCCGAACACCTTCTTATAAGCAGTTCGAATGATAACATCCGAGTGGTTTAGATCCGTTTTCCTCATACGAAGGTACGGGGCCACGTACACTCTCCTGCAGATATTAAAGGCCTGTACTTCGTTTTGGAATTGATATAGACATCACGTGTTGCTTTCTTCTATTTGCGTCCGAGGCCTTTAGGAGCCGTTATTGCTCTTCATTTACCCCAAATTCTTAGCATCCTGTTAGAATATGCAAGCCCGTGAAGGGAGATTGCCTTCACTGGTTCTCCTAACTTTAGAGCAGAGCAGAACCGCCAAATGTGCTGTCGGCCATGCAAGGCATGCCAGTGTTGAGTGTACCCGCCACCCAGCCCCTAATCCCCCACAAAAGGAGATTGAAAGGAGATTGGCTTGCATGCATGAGAACGCGCGCGCGCGCGCGCCGGACCGAAAACTCCCGAAAGTATCAAGCCACGTCCAGTGCGAATTCTTTAATTCCACTACACAGAAAGACATGTTTCGCATTCTGCGAGCAACGTTTCTTCTATTACTCCGGCTGTGGCGTGGCTCTACTTTCCGCACATTGAATTAGCCCCGGATAATACCGCGTTTTTCGTTTCAACTCGGGGATCCTGACGCGTGCCAGATAATCGTCTGTGTCTCGCTGAATCTGCGCTCGTACAGTTTTCGCTGGCTGGATCAGAAGTGGCAGCTCCTGTGGCGTAGGCTTGTGCAATCTTAGACGCTAAAAAGGCTCCCGACTGAGTATGTCCGCGCATGCGTGCATTGGAGCGTGGGCGCTATTGCGCTATTCGGATATATTTTAGTGGTATTATCCGGCAGCCGTTAATTCTGCTAGTATTTACATCAAGTAACGAGGACAAAAAGGGTGCTGTTTGATATATTGATTACAACCGAGTATAGCCTGTAGTTGGATAATATGTTCGATTATCTGAATTCTTATGTCTGCAGAAAATATAGCGGCAGATAGGGATATCCATTGTTAAAAATGGTCTTGTTTGTTTCTCAATTTATTATACTTCAAATCAAGCATATTTAGGTCACTCATTTTTAGAACAGTTTTATCTGAAAAGCATAGACATCAGCTGGAAATTTGCGATGTGTTTGTCTTTAATTCTAGCTTCATAACATCCCTCTCTTCATTTTTCACTGGATGCCTTATTCCGATGTTCCGTACTCACATTGTTTCAGAGTACTTCTTTAAAAACGATCCGCGACCTTTTAAACAAGCATAAGAAACCTTCAGCGGCTTGTCTTGACCTATGTATTTGTCATTGCAGACTTCTGATAATTTTTTTCATATTTAATTTAGATTCTGTTGGACCGTTACGTAAGGATTTAGAGATAATATTTCAATAAATTTCTCACTACATAATTTTAAGCCGGTTTGTAACAGTGACATGAGCTAGAAAAAAAGTGTAATTAGGGAAAGCCGACT
The DNA here is from genome assembly GCF_055883805.1 of Amblyomma maculatum. NCBI lineage: Eukaryota > Metazoa > Arthropoda > Arachnida > Ixodida > Ixodidae > Amblyomma > Amblyomma maculatum. The sequence goes on along the minus strand of NC_139352.1, from coordinate 23,968,637 downwards.
AGAACAAAAATAGACAAGGCTAATAGTACATGTATACACGTTATTCCGGTATGTCCTGCATATGGTAATATATTCATACGTTTCGATACAATGAAGTCGCCACGTGGTAAATAATTTGCTAGAAAATGTCCTCCTCTTGCAACGCATTGAATATTTCTGGCTAGAAAAATATTTTTACAAATTGGCAATCTGGACTGTGTCGTAGATAAAATATATTGCTCTTCACTCAAACTTACTACACTCAAAAAAGATGCGTTTCCTCTTATTGCATCTTCCACCAGGACATTTGAGGTTTTCAGCGAAGTCGCTACGAATGTCGCGAGTGCTACTGCCTGAAGTTTTAGACAGCTTGTGGCGGAAAGGCGTTTCTTTCACTTTTCTGGGGAAGCCGGCTATCTTATAACGGCAATCTTTTCATAGCATCACAGCTTGGTGATCGTGCCGCACGCTGTAGGTGAGGTTGTGACCTGGGTTTGTTGATGCTGTCAGAAACACAAAACAAGTGATCAATAGAAAGAGCATGAATAGGGCATAGCGAACACGTCTTACCGTAAGTGGAAGTAAGCTCTTATCATTTGCCGTTAAATATAGAATATCAAGGATACATATAGAGCACAGTATTGAGCATAAGTAAGCCCCGAGTGGGCAATGAATGTTCCTGTCGGCACCCCGCCGGGGTGGCGCAGTGGTTACGGCGCTCGATTACTGTTCCCAAGGATGCGGGATCGAATCCCGGCCTCGGCGGCCGCTTTTCGATGGAGGCGAAAAGCAAAAGCGCCCGTGTGCTGTGCGATGTCAGTGCACGTTAAAGAACCCCAGGTGGTCGAAATTTCCGGAGTCCTCCACTACGGCGTCTCTCATAGCCTGAGTTGCTTTGGGACGTTAAACCCCACAAACCAACCAATGTTCCTGTCGGCAAATGAAAACGACTGAAGGCATTTCACTGCTACTTTTCTACACTGCGATGTCGATTTGTGTTGCGCTGAGGAAGAGTTAACAAGGTTGGGAAAACGGCTTTGTCGACCAGGAGCGCGCAAAACAGGGACATATACACTCGCGGCAGTATACCTTCTGCCTGCATTCGCGCTCACGTTGGGCATGTGTCTTATGGCTGCTTCCCAAATTTACTGCGCCTAAACACCAACAGCGAGCTGGTTGAGAAGGAGGAGAAGGAAGATGAGAAGGAAAGACAGGGAGGTTAACCCGTAACAGCAACCGGTTTGCTACCCTGCACTGGGGGAAGGGGGCGAGTGGATATAAGAGTTGTGAGAGAGGGATGGCTGAAGTTAGTACAATCACATCACGTCCCAGTCATATCACTTAACATAAAAGCAAACTCAGTCTTTCGATTAGGCCTGTGATTTTCATAAAGCGGAGCAGTGCCTGGGAAGCCTTCACCGCAGACAATCGCCATGGCCAGGGACCTAAAATCTTAATTTCACTCAATGGGCGTACATCTAGATGCGCCAGCGTACGGAACAGGCACTGCCTTTCCTCACTGTATATCGGGCACTCACAAAGAATGTGGCCTATAGACTCGTCGCATCCACAGTTTGTACATGTAGGGCTGTTTGCCATGCCTATCATAAAAGAATACGAGTTTATGAATGCTACCCGAACCCAAAGGCTGAGAGCTGGTTGAGTTGCTGCAAAACACATTGCAGAATAAGAACTTGCTGGCAGGGAACAAGAAGAGTGATTTTCGGGCATAATCAGATTTGTTGTTTTTATAACAGACGTTTAACAGACGAGAGACGAGCGCGAAGAGGGGGGGAGGGGGGGAGGGAGGGGAGGGGAGGGCGAAGGACGGTATTGTGAGTTTCTCACATAGTTGTGGCCTATGTCCCGTTAATATGTTCACTTCTATTTCGTCCCGTTAATATGTTCACTTCTATTTCCTCTATTATCAGGCATATCCAGTAGAATGTTGGCAACCATGTTGTTCTTGCCTGAATGCGTTGAGGACGACGTTTGCTGCGTTTGATTACTATAAAAATACTTTCCCGACGTCATTTCATTTCACAATTTCGGGTGAGATTTAAAAGATTTAAAAGGGAGCGTCGCGTTCAACCTACCGCTTCTCTTTAAGTCATTTTTCCTTTTTTCTTTCTTGTGTGCCCAACCTGGTCAGAAAGCTCTACATTTTCGCACAGTTAATACACCTTCACATAATTGTGATGGTGCGCATTTCAGGACGCCTGGCGCACTCTCACATGTTTATCGTGGACGTTTATTGCTCTAGCGAAAATTTTAATTCGTTTCAAAGAAGTGCCGCACCTACTATCAATTCCTGCTTCGCCGCCCTGATCTACGCTAGGTGTTTTTCAGCTTTGTGGCAGTTTGGCAGTGTGGCTTTCTCCATAAATTGCTCTGATAAAATTGCTCCAGTGAAAAGCTCAATTGTGAAAAGTGCATGGCAACCGCTGCAAAGTTAAATTCTTTAATCGCATCCAGTATACCGCGCTCCTGGTTTGATGAAAAATTCTTTAACATTGACTGCATTTATTCTTCGTTAGGACTTAAACCGCCTCTCTATACGCAGTAACTGATCTAGGTAAGGTGGGCTGCATATTCATCATACGTATGCAGCCATTCTTGAATAAAACATTATACTTGGGAACCTTGTAGGTCAACCGTAATTCTTTCCTCAAGAATACACAAACACAAAATTTTAGCCGCAGCTTATGGTACCTGTATTGCAAAATTTGTGGTGTGTAATCTAGCCATTCGTTACAAAATACAGTACAGTGAATGTTTTTGCATCCCCGCCCACGTGTTTTTTCTTGGGTGAAATACATCAGGTCACAGGCAGCGAAGATATTGTGATTTACTTTATTATCATATACCCGTCTATCGATTTTGACGGCGAAAATATTATGGGGCTATAAAGAGTCATTTACAAAACTGGCGTTTTGTTTGTTTTTAGATGAAATAAGAACTGCTTCTCTTACATGCGACATTTTCAGTATTCACAGGTCTGGGCTTTCGGTCGTGACGCTTCGCATATTTAAAAATGCATCGTGTAGGTTCCCTGTCACAGCACCCGACTGTAAATTATTTTTGAGTCCCGGTTTATCTTTGCGTGAAAAAAATATTCATCTCATAAAGAAGTTGAGACAAAAATTTTCTAGGCAACAAGTTCGCATCTGAATGGCCCCGCAAGATCGCAGTTCGAAATTCTCCGCAAGGCAAAAGCAGACCACTTTTTGAAACGTGCAACTTATTATCGGCTTTTTGACAAAGGGAAGCTTCAAGAATGACCATCTGCTCTGCTGTTTATATTGCTCCTTATTTTCTCTGAAAGACACATATTGGAAGTGACATCGACAAACTTCGACTAATTGGATGCATGCCCCTGCTGTTTGCTTGAGCGCCTTTCGACTGTTATGGCCAAATAAAGAGTCATAGACAGAGCCCGGATAAGCAACAAACGGTCATCAGCCAGGTGTATATAATTTCCAATTTATTTAAAGCCCTTTCAGTTCTGTCCCTCCCCACCACTGTTTTTCCTTTTCTGACAAGGGACCAATTTTTATGACGCTGTTCAAGCTGAAAAGACGTACTTCATGAATATCTTTATATTCTGTTTGCTTATACCTCCGTGCGTACCCGACATTGCTATTCGTATGATCGCCAAAAATATTCATCTTTCCTTATCTCCTCATTTCAGGTTGAAGAAATTGCGCGTAAAAGATATGACGGTGGGGCTATTCTGAGCAAAAAGATGAAAGAGCTCTATCGACACCTCTGCAACGAAAAAAAGGAGAGAAAAAAAAAAATCTCGTTCTGAAATTTATTCTCGGATCTCCCCTTCCTAAGCCGCATTCAGTATTCAACTTTTGCTCAGAAGTCAATTGCGAGGCACTTACATCCATTTTGAATTTTTAATTCCATCTCATTCTTAAGGCTGTGCCCGCGTGTGGGATATTTTGCCTTGAGTCTTTCTGTTTCCCATTTAATCAGTGGAGTTATGTTTCACTGAGCTCTCCTCTTTTTCTCTCGCGCTGACTCTTCGGTGTGGCACTACTCCTAAGCGGAGCCTTCGTCAAAAATTCACATCTCATTTTCTTCTTTTATTCTCATTTACTTAAGCCGCGGTGAAGAATTCGTGTTTTTTTTTTTTTTTTTTTTTTTTAAGTGGCTACTTCTGCCGCCACCGTTTTGTACGTACTGTTCGTACGCTGCTCTTCTGCGTTTTCACCAAGGTGTTGGCCGGAGGAAATGATATCATCCACTAATTCGCTTAGTAATCAGTGATAAAGTGATCGGGATGGCTACCACCCCTAGACGTAAAAGTGCGATTAGATCGTTATTTTCTTTTTCGACTCAGGAATATGGACTGGGGAAATGTTGAAATGGCACCATCTGTGTATCCGCAGGAGGCGTTAATTCATTCATACAATAAAGTTCCAAGAAGATGTCAATAAGTCATTATAGTGTCCACCTATATGCCTAGAATAGGGAGTTGTTCCTTTTCCTTCTTTTTTTTATTAGGCGCCATTCACTGGAGATATAATTCACTGTACGTTTCGTGCTCTTGGGGGTTCGTATACAAAGGACAGTGATACCTGAAAGTTACGTTTTATTTTTACTTATAGGCAATGATTAGATATATGAATGTGAACACCGCAGTGCGTGTCGCTGTACACAGAGCTTTGCCGAGTGTGCACTGCGAACGAAGTCTCGTGGGCGAATCACACAGCTTCCCTGTTCGGCGATACAGTACTGCCCCCTCAATGACCTTAGACCGCCTGCTCCTGACAGCATACTGTGAGTACAGATAAAAAGACAGGGGTATTAAATTCCACCTAGTTACGTTGGAATGCACAACAAAAGAGATAATCGGATGGCGCTTCCGAGTAACCACCTAAATGTCGTTTTTCGCTACAACGAGAATGCGGAGAGACAAGACCAAGATATAGAATAATGATGACCAATTAGTGTGCGTAAGCTAAATGCCTATGAGATAGACTAGCTTTGATTTTCTTTTCGGTTTCTGATCAGCATGCTCACTATCGCACAGCCGTAATCTACCAAATTGTGGGAAAGTCTATCCGTCATTGATATAAGGCCCGCCTCGCCAAGCAGAACGTGGTTATACGACCTAGGAGTGACGTGTATGACTCAGTATCCAAGACTCCTAATAGGTTCGATTCCCTCCTCAGTAATTCATCTGAAGTTGGCAGCTCTTGCCTACCTCATGGCTTGAAAGATACTGACAGACGTCGGCTACATCCGTTAATGGGGGCTGTCCTTGTAGGGTATATTCTTAGCCCATTATACTTTGTGGAATGGGCAGAGGCTCTTTATTTTTCCTTCCTTTTGCATGCCTCATCATAATATATGTCTAATAAGTGGTGCCCAATTCGGTAATGGATTCAGACACACGACACACAGGCAATCAGACACAGGCGAAATCAATAAATGGGAGCTCTAACGCTAGTGAACTGAAAACCTCAAACCACAGTGGCTTTCTTTCCTCCATCTGTGTGTTTGTCAGAAATAAATACGCTGAAGTTTGATGATTTGGCAGCTCTGCAAAAAGCTTCTTGCTAGATATTGTCACGTAGCCGTTTAGGCCCGTAACCAGAAGGTTGGTTTTAATAGGGGGGTTGACCTAGAAGGCACAGAAGAGTAGGTCCAGAGAGCACTGAGAGACAGCAGCCGACTTCAGCTTCTTCTCAAAACGCCACGAGACCACTTCTTCCAGTCCGCGCACGAGACTCTCGATGAGCTGCCGCCTAGCGGCTGCTGTTGCACACGCTACATTACCCCCCTCTCTAAAAAAATAAATGCGAGTTTGATGAATTCAAAAGCAGAAAGAAAAAAAAATAAAGCAAGAAACATGCGGTAGGCGGTGCGCTAATTTTCTCGCGAAAAGTACGGTTTCATGCGCACGACATGAGCAACCTCGGATTTCTGCTGACGACGAGTAGAAGAAAAGCCGTCCGGAAGCACTTCGTAAGTCACGTCGCTCAGCTGACGGAGCACTTTGTATGGGCCAAAGTACTGTTTCAGAAGTTTTTCGGATAGTCCCCGACGTCGAATCGGAGTCCAGAGCCACACCCTGTCGCCCGGTTCGAAAGTCACTACACGGTGGCGGTGATCGTACCGCTGGGCGTCTCGACCTTGCTGGTTCCGGATGCGTGCCCTCGCCAGCTGTCGCGCTTGTTCTGCGCGTTGAGTGAACTCCTCGGCGCCAACTTCGAGGTCACGGCCGTCGTGGGGCAACATGGCTTCGAGCATTGTCGAAACTTCACGGCCATACAATAAGGAGAAAGGCGTCATTTGCGTTGTTTCCTGCTGCGCCGTGTTGTACGCGAACGTGACGTACGGGAGGACGTCATCCCAAGACCGATGTTCAACATCCACGTACATGGACATCATGTCGGCGAGAGTTTTGTTCAGACGTTCTGTCAAGCAATTAGTTTGTGGATGGTAGGCTGTTGACCTGCGATGGGTAGTGCCGCTTAGCTGCATAACAGATTCCAGTAGCTTGGCAGTGAAAGCAGTGCCTCGGTCCGTTATTATAACTCTCGGGGCGCCGTGCCTGAGGACTATGCGTTCGATGAAAAATTTCGCTGCCTCGATTGCCGTACCACGCTGGAGGGCCTTCGTTTCAGCGTAACGCGTAAGGTAATCTGTAGCGACAATTATCCACCTGTTGCCGGAATCAGAAATTGGAAAAGGACCCAACAAATCCATGCCAACTTGTTCGAATGGGTATCTTGGCACTTGAACAGGATGTAGTAAACCGGCCGGTTTCACAGGCGGTGTTTTTCGTCGCTGGCAATCATGGCATGTTCTCACGTAATGGCGTACTGCGGCCGCAAGGTTTGGCCAATAATAACTCTTCTTAATTCGGGCCAGAGTTCGAGCATACCCCAGGTGACCCGCGGTGGGCTCGTCATGACATGCCTGTAAGATTTCTTCGCGAAGAGACTCTGGTACGACGAGGAGATAATCTCTTCCCGTCGGAGCGAAGTTGATCTTGTATAAAACATTGCTTCGCATGCAAAACGACGAATGCGTTCTGGCGAAGAGACGGGGAATTTCTGTAGTGCGCTCTTCTAGAAAATCAATAAGTGGTGCGAGAGCCGGATCATTACGTTGCTGCTGCGAAACAGTGAGCGCGTCGACGGCTGCGATAAGGGGAAAGTCTGGTTCTTCGTCTTCCCGCGCAGCCTCGATAGGTGAACGGGACAAGCAGTCAGCGTCGTTGTGCTGACGTCCAGACTTATACACGATGGTCATGTCGAACTCCTGTAGCCGTAAGCTCCATCGTGCAAGGCGTCCGGAGGGGTCTCGCAAGTTTGTTAACCAGCACAGAGAGTGGTGGTCACTCACAACCCGAAAGTGCCGGCCATAAAGATAGGGTCGAAATTTCATCACCGCCCATACAACGGCCAGACATTCTTTTTCGGTGGTTGAATAGTTTGATTCGGCACGGGACAAAGTCCGGCTTGCGTATGCGATAACTCGCTCGGCACCGTCTTGCCACTGGACGAGTACAGCGCCTAGACCCGCGTTGCTGGCATCTGTGTGGACCAGAGTCTCGGCATTCGCATCGAAATGGGCAAGTACAGGTGTTGTCTGCAAGCGGTGCCGTAACTCGTCGAATGCCTTTTGCTGTTCGTAAGTCCAGGTGAAGGTGACATCATCCCGGGTGAGAAGTGTCAACGGAGCGGCAATGCGTGAAAAGTTTTCAATAAATCTGCGGTAATAGGCGCAGAGGCCCAAGAAACGGCGAACTGTCTTCTTGTTACATGGAGTAGGGAATTTGGTGACGGCAGCTGTTTTAGCGGGATCGGGACGAACTCCTTGATGGCTGACGACGTGGCCCAAGAACATGAGCTCTTCATAGCCAAAGTGACACTTTTGTGGTTTTAACGTGAGGCCGGCAGATCTGATAGCCCGTAGCACAGCGGAGAGACGTTGGAGGTGTTCCTCGAACGTTGGTGAAAACACAACAACGTCGTCCAGGTAGACTAGACACATCTGCCATTTAATACCAGATAGAACTGCGTCCATCATTCGCTGAAATGTCGCTGGAGCGGAGCACAATCCGAAAGGTAGGACTTTGAATTCATAAAGTCCATCGGGCGTGACAAACGCTGTCTTCTCGCGATCACGTTCATCGACTTCGATCTGCCAGTAACCGCTCTTGAGATCAAGCGATGAAAAGTAGCGCGCGTGGCGCAACCGGTCTAATGAGTCATCAATGCGTGGCAGCGGGTAGACGTCTTTTTTTGTGACCTGTCTGAGCTTACGGTAGTCCACACAGAACCTTAAACTTCCGTCTTTCTTCTTAACGAGGACAACAGGCGAAGCCCAGGGACTCCTCGATGGCTGGATGACACCGTCATTTAACATCTCGTCGACCTGTTGAGCAATGACTTCGCGTTCCCGCGGTGACACTCGGTAGGGGTTCTGTCTGACTGGTCGGGTGCGGTCGTCGGTTATTATGCGGTGCTTGGTCAAGGGCGTCTGTTTAACCGCGGAGGCGGATGAGAAGCAGTCTTGAAACTGAAAGAGTAGCCCAACGAGTCTGTCCTTCTCTGCCGGTGATAGAGCGGGATTCACATCAGGGTTGAAGTTGGGCGTTTGGCTGGCAGACGTGTTGGTCTCAAGAACAAAGCAGCCGTGGGCTGCTTCTGCGACACCTTCAAAGTAAGCTACCGTGGTGCCTTTAGCGATGCGTTGCCGTTCGTTCCCGAAGTTCGTAATCAGTACGTGAGCTAGACCATTAGTCAGATGAACTATACCGCGTGCAACACAGACTCCATGATGTAACAGAAGCTCAATGTTCTGTTCGGCAACACCGGCAGCACAGGACTGATCGTCGCATCTGACTGCGACGAGAGCAGACGAACGCGGCGGCATGAATACATCCGCGTCAACGATGCGTAAAGGTGCGTGGCGTCTTTCTGAGTCAGCGGTCATCGTTTCAGGCGTCGAAAACGTTACAGTACGGCGAGGAACATTAATAATCGCCTCATGCTCACGTAAAAAGTCCATGCCGAGTATGAGATCCTTGCAGCAGTGTGGCAGGATAACAAAAACGGCTACAAAGGCTGAATCGGCGATGGTTACTCGGGCAGTGCATCGTCCGATCGGCGTCATAAGGTGACCGCCAGCAGTACGAATTTGCGGCCCCAGCCATTCAGTTTTCACCTTAGAGAGCCGATCTGCGAAATTTTTGCTTATTATTGAGAAGTCTGCTCAGGTGTCTACCAAAGCTGTTACTGGGTGTCCGTCGACGAGAACGGAAAGGTCGGCGCTAACAACTTGATCGGCTTGAGGTTGATTGGGAGTTTCGGATTCATGTGGCGGCGGCGGCATCCTGGTCACAGCATCGGACTGAGTCGTCACGGGGGGGTCTTCGGGATATCGGTTCCGTTCGTCAGCAACCTGCCCCCCTGAGGTCGCCGCCTTCAGTTTCCCCGGTGTGGGCTTGGCGACCGGCGCCTCGGCGCATCATTAAAATCACGCCGGCTAGGTGACGAGTAGCGCGCGGGAGAAGACTGTGTACGGCTGCTTGAAGAGGTTGCACGGGTTGCGAGGTATTCCTCGATTTCTGGAGGGCGTTCGCCGACCCGGGGACGCGGGGAATCCCGAGAAAAACCCCGAAGACCGAGCTCACGGTATGGACAACGACGGTACAAGTGGACGGGTTCTCCACAGTGGTAGCACAGCGGCCGTTGGCGAGGAGTGCGCCAGACGTCTGCCTTCCGAACCGGTGGCTGCATGACGGGGCTCTGCTGGGGCGGTGGCTGGTAGGAAGGCTGGTAGTATAGTGGCTGAGGAGCGGACGGCTGTATGACGAGGCTCTGCTGGGTTGGCGGCTGGAAGGACGGTTGGTAGAACGGTGGCTGCAAAGTGGGTGGCGGCTGTGCTTCGAATCGAAGCTGTTGCGCAGGAGGCACTGCAGGCCGACGAAGAGCCGCTGCGTAGTTCATAGAACGTGGCTCCGACGGTGACTCAGGCGGGGACAATGTCTGACGTATTTCTTCCCGCAAGGCTTCGGTGACAGCCACGGCAGTCGGGTTAGGTGATCCAAGGTTGAACTTGAGGAGCTCCTCGCGAACTACCTCGCGGATCAGCTCACCCAGAGAGTGATCGTCAGTGGATCCGTTCAATGTGGCCACACTGCTGAAGGGCTGACCACAGGCAGACTCCGTGCGCCGGTATCTTTGCTGCAGGGCTCGCTCAATGAGGGTAGCTTCATTGATGAAGTCCGCGACGGTTTGAGGTGGACTCCGAACCAGACCAGCGAAGAGGGGTTCTTTTACGCCCTGCATCAGGTGGCGCAACTTCGCTGATTCCGTCATGTCGGGATCAGCCCGTCGGCAAAGACGCGTCACGTCCTCAGCGAACATGGCCACGCTCTCGTTTGGTAGTTGCACACGAGCTTCTAGGAGGCGGCGTGCGCGATCACGGCGGTCATGGCTGGAAAAAGTGTCCCGCAGCTGCTGGCGAAAGGAATCCCAGCTTTGAAGACTGGCTTCCCTATTCTCATACCAGGTTTTTGCGCAGTCCTCAAGGGCGAAATACACATTGTGCAGCTTCTGAGCAGGGCTCCACTGATTGAATTGCGCCACTCGCTCGAACTGGTCGATCCAGTCGTCGACATCTTCCCCAGTAGCGCCATGGAAACTGGGGGGCGTACGAGGCTGCTGAAGCAGCAACTGGTGCTGACTTGCCTGTGCCATTACAGAAGTCTCGAACTGCTGACCAGCTGGCGTCGGTTCAGGTAGAGGAGCGAACTCCGGCGCCAGACCTCGGAGGCGACGGCTGCAGCGATGAACGGGTGTCGACACGAGCGGAAGCCGGTTGGGACTCGATGAGCGGCTGCGAGAGGCCCGAGACATGTAATTAAAGGCCTCACCTCCACCAGTGTCACGTAGCCGTTTAGGCCCGTAACCAGAAGGTTGGTTTTAATAGGGGGGTTGACCTAGAAGGCACAGAAGAGTAGGTCCAGAGAGCACTGAGAGACAGCAGCCGACTTCAGCTTCTTCTCAAAACGCCACGAGACCACTTCTTCCAGTCCGCGCACGAGACTCTCGATGAGCTGCCGCCTAGCGGCTGCTGTTGCACACGCTACAATATGCACGGCCCGGCACAGTGCATTGCAGGATGAAATAAGGAGGCACACGACGAGACTGGGGCGAGACCACAGAGCAACCAGCCAGGGCTGTGAGTCGAGTGAGATCGTTCGCAGACCATGCAAGCTTGCGCGGTTGCTGCAGGGCAAATCGCGAGTAATGTTTCACGCTCATAAATTTTATGATGGTGCCTATGGCTATTAAGCGGTATATCTCGCTCAATCAGCATATTTTTTCCTTTATCCCCAAATAAATGGCGTCGTCAAAGCACCAATGCCGCTCCCGTCTTGTTTCTCAGTCGCTCTGTAAAGGGTACTCTGCCTCTATTATAGTGTCCTTGCGGAGAAGCAATCGCTTAAAGGAAAATGCGGAGCTTTACAGCCCAAGGCTGGAGAGAATGCGTACGGGGCTACTGCAACTTACGCAATTGTTTCAAATAAATGTATGTTAGTGGGATTTTTTTCCTTTCTCTTCAACAAAAGAAACAGGCCCACTTTTTCCTTTTCGTCTGACAAACGAATTACCAAACGAAGGGTGCATACGTTTCCTGGATATGACAGTCATCGACCACAGCGAACACCTTTGCTGGTGCTATGAGCCCCGTGCACGAGAAAGTTTCCTGCCGTACACGTCCGCCAATTTCAAGGTCGTCAAACGACAAGTTGCTACTGGAGCCCTCTAAAATGCCAGCACTAGATCGTGTAAACACCAGGTGCAGAGCAGTTTCCAAGCTCGGATGGGACGGTTGAAGTTAGCTGGCTTTCCGGAACCTGTTTTGTTCACTATTGTTGAGAGTTTATTAAGAAAGTGCCGGGTCTCTGTGGGTCACAAAAAACGCAAGAAGTTCAACTTTTCAGGCCCATGAATGAGTGCATGTACCAAGAGGCATAGTAAGGGTTTTGTTGCCTGCCGCACCCACGTTGTTTACGGGGAGCCTTTTTCTTGTGGAGCCTCGTACGTAGGTCAGACGGGGCGATGCATCAATGATTGCCTCAGAGAACATGCCTCGTTCCTTGCTGACATTTTACCCAAAAGTAACTTGGCGCTGCATTGCAAGTCTTGTGAAGATTGCGTTCCGTTTTTTGAACAGTGCGTCGTTCTAAAATACTACTCTCATAAACATACCAGGGAAATCTTTGAAGCTGTTGTCATCGCCCGCAAAGGAGCTTCATGCGCAAGCATACCTTCTGTTTCGTTGTCGCTCCACGAGCTTGCATACCTGAACTCTTAATGATGAGCATGGCACGTTTTCGTGTTGACGTTGCGGCCCTTCTTCTTCTTTTTCTTCCTGAGCATCTGTCGCTCAGTGTATTCATACGCTCACGCTTTGAATATATTCAGTTGTTACTCGGCGGTCGTGTTGTCTACTTCCTTGTCTCGTCTCCTGCGCTATTTTCTTCAAATATGCTCAGTCCCCAACTCTCCCAGCAGCACACTTTGATGCGTACTGTCCAATAGTATACTAAATCATTGTTCTGGTTCTAAATCCCTCTTTCTCTTCTTTATTTTACAATAACGAATCCAAGAGGAACTCGACTCCCCAACTCTCCCAGCAGCACACTTTGATGCGTACTGTCCAATAGTATACTAAATCATTGTTCTGGTTCTAAATCCCTCTTTCTCTTCTTTATTTTACAATAACGAATCCAAGAGGAACTCGACTCCCCAACTCTCCCAGCAGCACACTTTGATGCGTACTGTCCAATAGTATACTAAATCATTGTTCTGGTTCTAAATCCCTCTTTCTCTTCTTTATTTTACAATAACGAATCCAAGAGGAACTCGACTCCCCAACTCTCCCAGCAGCACACTTTGATGCGTACTGTCCAATAGTATACTAAATCATTGTTCTGGTTCTAAATCCCTCTTTCTCTTCTTTATTTTACAATAACGAATCCAAGAGGAACTCGACTCCCCAACTCTCCCAGCAGCACACTTTGATGCGTACTGTCCAATAGTATACTAAATCATTGTTCTGGTTCTAAATCCCTCTTTCTCTTCTTTATTTTACAATAACGAATCCAAGAGGAACTCGACTCCCCAACTCTCCCAGCAGCACACTTTGATGCGTACTGTCCAATAGTATACTAAATCATTGTTCTGGTTCTAAATCCCTCTTTCTCTTCTTTATTTTACAATAACGAATCCAAGAGGAACTCGACTCCCCAACTCTCCCAGCAGCACACTTTGATGCGTACTGTCCAATAGTATACTAAATCATTGTTCTGGTTCTAAATCCCTCTTTCTCTTCTTTATTTTACAATAACGAATCCAAGAGGAACTCGACTCCCCAACTCTCCCAGCAGCACACTTTGATGCGTACTGTCCAATAGTATACTAAATCATTGTTCTGGTTCTAAATCCCTCTTTCTCTTCTTTATTTTACAATAACGAATCCAAGAGGAACTCGACTAGCTCAGAGCGGATGGTTTTGAAGAATCTCTTAGGCAAACAAGACGGATCGCGTGCCAAACGAATAGACAAGGGGGCGACTGAGGTCCAAAACATAAGAGAGAGTTTGCAGGCGCCCAGATTCCATTTCATTCTTCGCGTGATGAGCAGTCTTAAAATATATGTAGAAGAAACGCTATTTAAATTACGCATTGAGTGAAGTAAGGCCTGGAGATGATCAGACAGGATTTCGACAGAACTAGTTTGGTACTGATTTTTCGGAGCGAAGTTTTTTAGTGGCATAAATTTACAGGAAGGATAGTGCATGACACCCTTTAGAAACTGCGACCCAGCATCATCAAGTGAGATTATCTGAACGGAAAAGAAGCTCGTTACGGTAGTCCATGGGCACCGCAGCCATTTCCTTACCCAGTACTGGTGAAAAAGTACCGGCACCACATTTCTGCGCAGAGAACCTCCCCGTGCAACTTTCTTGGTCCAAAATAATTTTCTGTATGCACCGCATTAAACAGCCATCATCACTACGCTTCATGTATTATCACGTCCAGTCTGGACCCTTCATCCGAAAACTATGGGATGTCTTGTACACTTGGACTCTCGATGCCCATGCTCTTAATCCTCAAGTTCTGCTGGACTTAATTTTTTTTTCATGGATGTCATTGACGTCTATTTGCAAGAGCCAGCTATGCACGGCTGATGATAGTCTTGGCGCCGCAATATCCGATAACGGTGGCTATTTATCCTTTACGTGGAACAAAAACCTTCTGCGCCAATACCATTTTTATCGGTCTATATTTCTGTTTCCATACCCACTAATAAGAAGTAAAGCGAGAGCACAACTAGCGAACTTAGCAAACAGGCATCAAATATTTCCACGCAATATAAACCAAAAATACCCCTTCAGTGCAAAGTGAATTGCTAGCTGCTTTTCATAGTGGTGAGCCTTGGCCCGAGCAGGGACACTGTGACTGCTACCAGACAACTAACCCGAAGGCAGAGCTTCTACAGTCAAGACACCAGTAGTAACACAGACGAACGTCTCAGTAGCCACATCAAGCCCAGAAGCCTGTCCACTGTCCAGCCGCTTTTCTGCCACAAATTTTACAAAGCATTCTTTTCATCCTTCTCTTGCCACATGAGAGCATAAGATATGTACCAGAAAAAAGGTTTGAAACATTTGGCGCATGTAACCCTAAGCTACTGCGGCCGAGCAAACAGGGTTCCAGTTCTATAACCAACGAGAGCGGTGGTCAGTACTCACTCCTAGAAGCCACCTTGGCTGAGAAGATGAAGGGCCTTCCCTCCTCCTCACCAACCACACCCTTCCTCATATTGGGTTTGGCAGGTTTTGCCTGTAACATCAGTTAGGAGGGAGATGCGACGTTACGTGTTTTTGCGTGATTTGTGTGCCTGCATGTGCATGTATGCGTGTGTATGGCGGCGGCGGCTTCGTGTTAGATGCGGTAGTGCACTGAAGTCTTTGTCCAACACCAGCGGCGCAGGCAGTGCTTCGCTTGCCGTCATCTCATCTGCATTGCCTTCAGCCGCGTGTGTCTGCGTTCCTCTGATTCGTAAAGGAAGGTCCGGGAAAGTTTCAGTCATCTTTTTTTCTTTCTTACCTCAGCAGCAGGAACTTAGCCTGCCTGAAAGCAACTCCGCTGTTATAGCGCGATCCAGAGTTGGACTGGCTAATTTTCACTGGCTGCGTCCCCCTTGGTAGGCTGCACATTTTCCACATCCTAATTGAGTTTTTACTTTCTCTATGTTGCGTTTGCTGGGGAATATTTAATAGCTAGGCAACGCAAGACGTGTGATTTCAGGTTAAGGTCAGTGCTTTGTTGTTCAATTTTACATATTTTCCCCATAAATGCCATTAATGATAGTATGTAACGATGTTATGATATAGAGTATAACAGAGACATGTCTTTAATGTGCGGAATTTCGTAATAGGCGTGCTCCTGATGATATTGTTTAGTTTTGGGACTGTGCTTATCGCGCATAAACTTTACCGTCGAAAGGAATCAAGTCGAGTGCGTCTCTTCCTTATATATCACACTGCTTGCTACAGCTGGTACAAATTTCCTAATAATTATAATGCATAATAACAGCACACCGAGGACGCGACCAAGAAAGAGGTCGACGCACTAATCGCTCAATCACCATGCTGGGGCACTCTGTGAAAAGAAAACAAACACACGCACGCACGCGGACATACACGCACACAAACGCACGCACGCACGCATACACACACTCACTCAAGCCAACACAAAAACATTTCTCGTCACTTTTTGTAGTTCGTGGGCTTTCTTAGGTGCTCGAAAAAAAAAGATCCCGTGAGGCTTCCCTTTTTCTTAATGGGGAGGTACGCGCACAGAAAACAATGACAGGACAAAAATCAAGAGGACAGATAGAGGTCAAATAAATGTAGCAAATAAAGGAATGGGGGCTTTTTAAGCTGCTACGATCTTTGCAAACTTCCGTTATTGTATAAACTCAACATTCATTGACTTAATTAATAGCGAAAAGAATGGTGCCTATGATGTGCAAGACGGCTGCCACATCACATGGATATGGAGTCGTCATGGCCGTCTCACTTTCGCTTACTCCGTCACTCGATAGGCACGCCAGCAAACTTACGGTATTCGCTGGCGTTATTATATTATAATTGGAGTCAATGACTTCCGTTCATCTCGGGAAGTGATTCGAATCAATTGCCATTTAAGGGTCATAAGAAGAAGAGAGAGACGACCCTGTTTCATTGAGTCATTGCGGGGCCGCCTGCGGGCTTCTTTAGCTAGCTGACTGCAGATGCCAGTGTTCCGGTGGAATGAACATGCATTGGACCCTTTCCCAAAGCAGCCCGTTCCTTGGTGGAGAGAGTTGCCTCGGCTGCATGCTCTTCTGCGTCATCCTCTAGCGATGTTGTATTGCGGTTCGCGTCCCCTTACAATAATTGAACAAAAAGATATGACACGCTTCACTCCTATCAACTGTCTTAAAATTTTAAAGAATTGCATTTCGTCTTGGAATGCTTTCAGAAGCAGCACAAAAAAAAAAAAAAAAATTAACTGAAAAAAATATCTTTCTAACTAGACCATTACTTTGTTTTGTATTCTTTTCTTATCCTCCCTTTGGTGTAATTTAATACGCGTTAATAATTTCAGAACTTCGATTTGAGCAATTTGCAGTGAAAGACAACCCATGTTTTGACAACGCCATGTGTAACACCTCTTCAAGCCGTCAAGAATTAGAATAACTTTAGGTCCTATAGCTTGAGTAACTTCACCAAATTGCAGTATTTTTTTTTTTAGATCATGCGCGGCGTATATTTAAATGTTTACCCATTTATTTTCTTCACCTCCTGGCGATTAACACGCCTAACAGATTAGTCACAGGACAAAATAGAATCCATTAAATGTCGATGATCTTCCCTTCCTTCATGTTCGATGTACATGAGGCCACGAATGTTGTGGCGTGAATCTCGATCGACGTGTAATACCCTCTGTTAGTTTACTCAAGTCGCTTTCTACTAAGGCCGGTTTGCTCTACGATTACTCTCTGTTTTTGAACAGACCCAGAAACCCTGCACACCTTTTGTTTTACACCTCTGTAACATACATCTGTACCCTGAAGGTATTTTAAATAAATAAATAAATAAATAAATAAATAAATAAATAAATAAATAAATAAATAAATAAATAAATAAATAAATAAATAAATAAATAAATAAATAAATAAATAAATAAATAAATCCTTAAGTATTCGCAATGACCCCCAATTGCCGCTCGTCACTGGGCGCTCCAAATCACTATGCATTAATTTGGTAATTGCTTCCCATTAGTCATTATTTTATGGCTTTTGACAATAGTTTGAGTGCAGGAAGACATTTACAATTCAGACGATGCAACGATGGCGACATGGCTGCTATGATAATTGCTATGTGCGAAAAGAACATCGGCGGACACTTAGTTTCTGAAAATCACATATAGAAAATATCATCATTAAGTTACTCGTTGTTTGCTACTGGAAGCCAGCATATGGAGCTATCTGTTAATTTCAAAGTAATTCGTTATTTTCAGTTTCCTTTTTTTAGGAAATGAACGGAGGCGGCTGCAGCCTAACTTACCGGTGAACATCACTATCGCACCAGATTGGACAAAAGGAAGGTGGGAGTGAACGAAGGGGAAAATAGGTACCCTATTCGACATCTCAGAAATAATTTTGAGTATAAAATACATATCTGATGGGAATATGCAACTTATATCTTCACGGCTCAGTGAAATTCTTGAACGCACGAGCGCCTTTGAGTTTCCCTTCTCGCTCAAAATGCAGCCTCCGGGGCCTAACCACAGTATTAATGGTAAACAATGCTTCTTTTTACTACAGCTTCAATCTTGTTCAAGGACATAAACTTGTAATATGTGTAGTCTAAATTCCAGCGAGGCAAAATTAGCCTGTATGCAATCGATCAAGGCTGCTGTAAATGGCTCCTTTCGCTCCAATGCCGCTTATCACTTGAAAACGGCTGTCGAACATCTTAGCTGTCATATTTACCCTGCCCGTCCTTCATTTAAAACGCCAAACAGAAGGATCTACTAGACACTGGAAACTTATAAGTAAATGAAAAACAAACAGCGCAAATTATAAACCAATATTTGCGGCATCTCAGAAATTTCATTTTAGAACTGAGAGAAAAATTCACGGTTTACTTTTATCATTGCTCAGACTCGTGAGATGGTTACAAGTATTTCAGCAGGGGCAATAAAATACTGTGACGTCATCAATTGCAGTATGATGCTTACTCACTGCAAGCCGAGCACCCACTATTCACCCTTGGATGCAGAGCCATCCGCTTAAGAAAATCGTGCGTATCGGCGGACCTCTAAGTGGCGGCAGTTTTTGGAATACTTTATCGAACGTTCTTCACAAAAGCCTATTGTACCGCGTTCTGGATGGTATCATATGATTTCTTGTTGACCATAGCATACATCTGCTAGTCATGCTGGAGGCTAGCTAGCGACAAGGATTCGGACCGATATCAGATATGCCTCCAATTTTACGCCTTCGCCAGGATTTCTTGACAAAATTATTACTCAACCGTTATTCGTAAAGCATTATGGGTAGTGTCGTACTATATCTTGTTGCACTAGCATACGTCTACCCTTGAACGAGAAAGATAGTTTTACGAGCATTGGAATAGACTACAATCTGCGAATTATAAACAGCTCCTAAGAGCTTCGGGAAGTGTGACAGCGTGCATCGAAGAAGCAAACACGCACACCGGTCAAAACAACAGAAAGAAGAACTTTAATGCATGTCGGAAACCTAGCTCAAAAACATTTCACCCGCGAGACCGTAACGCTTGCGCATTGATATAGGTTAAGCAATCTATGGTGGCCCTGCCGAATCACATTTGGCTTCGCACGTTTTATCAGTTGAATTAATCTCGTAATTACGTTGGCGTAAAAAATAGTATTTCCTTCGCCCTCTCTTTTGTTGCCCACTTTTGCGCGTCCCTTTAAATTTTATTGCTTTTTACCTCCCTTTTTTCCTTCCCAATTTTTTTTTATTTCCTTATAGTGAGGCCTCATGACAGGCCGTTCCTGACAGACACATACTGTTAAGCGACACCACGCAAATATACTAACTGCCTAGCGTCACAGGCAAAGATGCGCGTTTGTGACAAGTTTCACCCGCCTCTCTTCTGGGCCAGTTCAGCTCCGCTAAGCACTGCCGACACGTGCCCAACTGACAGGAAACGCTCTGCGCCTGCTCCCGCATTTCCCCTTTCTTACGTCATGCTTCCGCCCATCAATCTCTCTTCCTGGAGTTCCTTTATCTTTCTACACAAATGCACAGTTAAAGCACAAGATAATAACCACGCATGCCCGTCTGTGTCTACTTCGTTCTCATCTATTGTCGTCTTCTGCAGAGGGATCAAAAATACAGCAGGCAGATGTATTCTTTTTCTGTTGACTTGTCTTTCTTGTCTAGTCGAATGAGCTTTCCTGGCCTCAGTGTGGGGCGTGAGACTGCGAGGCATATATGCCTCTGCAACTTTCTGATTCTTCGTAGAACACTATAATGGGCTCATTCATCAGCGGTGCTTATGTTCGGTTTCACGTGAGAAGCTTTCCGATCAACTGGGGAGAAAAAGACAACTGGGGGTTCGTATTTACTACTACGCTTCCCGGTTGCCTGTGGAGTGTGCGTTTCCTACCGCAAAATTTTTTGGGGGGCGCGAAAAGCCTCCTTTTCGCTGCTAACATCCAATGCGAGTTTTATAGGCAACATCATTCACTAGTGCGATGTGTTTAAGAATTGCTGTATCCTATTATAGCTAGCTTGTTTACAGCTGCGTTCATCCTACGAAAATGAAAAAAAAAAAAAAAAAAGATGCGGAAAACTGCGACAGAACAAGTTTATAGGAATGGGCGTATTTAAGCAGGAGTGCTGCAGAAAAAAAGAGGGTACGTAAAGAGAACACATAAGTAATTTTAAAATGAAGTTGCCACAGACTTGTCAATTATTAATATGTGAAATTAATAATTATTGTGCAAACTAGCCACAACAGAGTGGCTTGTTGGGCGAGTTGGTTGAACATTATTTTAAAACGCAATGCATGTGTGTCTCTTCCTATCTGTCCCTGTTCTAGCGCTGCTTTAAAATAGCCAAACTGTTTGCAATCTATATTCCCTGGAGTTCTTTTTATTGTATCAGTGTAGTATGTGTCTCGTTCTCAACTAAGCTTAGCTTTACACATACTTCGGTCACGAGACCTGTTTAATTCTTAATTTCTTAATTGAAAACGCGTATAACTCTTCAGTTGCGTTATCAATTCCCCACATCCCCTTTTCAATGAACTGTGTATGCCTTTGAGAACAACATCATATCAGATGAGAAAAGGAAAATCAGTAATCTTGCTCTTCGCCTGCACCGATAGGCTTATAATAGTTGGAGTGCTCTGTATAACGCTATTAGAAGTTGCACAGTATCAGGAATGTGCAATAGTTGTCGACATTGCGGTGTATGGTTGCTTGTTCTGCGATGGGTGAGCGATGAAGTCCGGTAAGACAATGTGATTTCCCCGAGCATTCTGTTAGTGTCCAGCTACTTTCTGTTTTATTGTTATGGCGCCTTCCTCCGGTCCTTGTAAGTTGCTGCAGTACCAATCTTTCCGTAATTCTCGAGCAAGTTGATAAACCCAGCGATCGCCTTGGGTGCCGATATCAGTTAGCCAAAGTGGAAAGTTTTAATGTTGTTAATACAGCCATAGGAATAAATTAAAGTATCATCCGGCACCAACAATGATTTGTTACCTCAGCAGATGTAATTACATACACCGGCCACGCCACCTTATGGCATATTTATGATTCGAGTGTCGCTGTTTCGAATCCAATTGCAGCTGTTGAGTCCTATAAAAACAAGGCGAAATTCAGAGTAGTTCATACTTTGTAATTTTGGTGCGCGTTATTAAGCACCAGGGGTTTTAACATAGATGAGAAGAAAGGCGTTCTCGCGAACCTCGACGATTTGTTGACCAACATTATTTTCAACGCGAAAAAGAGGTTAGAGGAGATCTTACCTATTGAACACCTAGTTAGGTAAAAACAAACTGGCACGCACAGAGCCAGCTATTTCAAATTTGCTTATCGTGCTAATGATGTATAGTTAATGCTGAGTTTGTTCGTCAGGAAGGCATTGCGCTCTGAGACAAGTTGGGAGTACAATCTCCAGACACTCCGTGCGCCGAACGAGAGCGTATCAATAAGAAACCAGCTGCTGTACCCTGTACCGATTATGTTTGGCGCCAGCTAGCAGTGAACGGTGCCATATGTTATTTCACCACTCGGTCACAAAGATACAAAGTACTACTACTAGAGATGGCCATGTTGGGTCACGTGTTCCTGATGGCTTCCGATTTGCAAAGCGACGATTACTTTGATTTCTCCTTTCTGCGTGATGCTCTTTTTGTCCGTAATACCGATAGCCGACCTCGGTTCGCAACGTTTTGGATTTTGCGCATTCTATTTGTCACAGCTGATGCTTGTAAGGTATCTTTTCGTGTTTGTTAGCAAGGCCGTTATCTACTCAAAATGACTGGCTGCACTAGAATGACTCGCACTGAGCAAATGACGCTATCGTCTATAGAAACGGTGTTTACGGTCACCATTTCTGATAAGCATGATATATGGTTTTTTGGAGCTTAACGATGCATAATGACTTAGTCTATGAGAAATGCAATTTCGAAGGGCTCCGGATAACATCATACTTCTGTGCGTCTTTACTGAGCGCTCACTTCGTAAAGTACATTTGCGCCTTTCCTAATAGTTTCTGCTATTAGGCCTGCTTCACTATATAAAGACAACCGTAACGCTTAATGACCGAATATACAACTTAAATCTTGCTCAAAAGCAAGAGTACGTTTAAATGCATCAACCTGGCAGTCTACACCCTCTTCAACTAAAACTAACATTCGTACATAATAGTAAATTTCTGGTCGTTTTGTTGTTCACGAAACGCTTAGTTTGCAGACCTGCAGCTGAATCGAACACTTGTCGAATGCTAGACTCATTCCTCTCGCCCGATAAGTTTAGTAAGTTACGTTGCCGTTAAAGTGAACTATGTCAAGCCTACTATGACCCCTCCTTGATATTCAAACTACCTTGGTTACCCCGAAACACCACCTCCGGCATAAACCTGAAATATGTAGGCAAACATTTCTGAAGTAAACTGAATCTCTTGGCCGACTTTTCTAATTATGAAAAATGAGGCCTCTGATGAGAAAATCGGATAAGCGAAGTCAGCGTTCATGTCAACAAGTGCTGATATTAAAAATAAAAACCATCCTTGTGTGTTTTCCATTCGTTTTATTGTTATAGAAGCCTTTAGACATGCAAAAAAGAAGAGCCTATAATTCCCGCGAAGAATGATCGTGTTCTTCTCCATCTCCCAGAAGAACACAAAGATTTCCTTCTTCAATGTCAAACCGTGATAAAGAGCCGACACGGGTTGGTAACGTCGAGAGTGTACGTACTGGGGCAAAGAGTTCCCAGAGGGTGGCTTTCTGTTTTAACCGTGACAGCAGCAGCGAAAAGTAGTATCTGTAAAGCCTATGTGCCGTTTTGATTGATCGCTGCAAACTGCTGCCAGATGGCGACAGCGGCGTAACCAGTTGCTTCCTATCTTTCCTTATTTCTATTTCGTCCTTTTATACTTACATTCGTTTTTTTTGTCAGACGCCTCACTGCTCGTTGCCTGCTTCCCGACATGTGATCGCATTAATTTAGTAGACAGTCTGTTTCCCGAAGGTCAATTAAAAAGATCCGAGTAGCCGCAGTTTGCTAGGAGCTGAAAAGAAAATAAATAATTAGAAACCAGGGAATAAGAAGATCGTAAAGAGGAGGCCATTTGGTAAGCTCAAGAATGCAGAACTTTAAAGCAACAGAAACCAGCAAATAGTTGAAATTACGTCAACGCTCTGCAGTCTGACGGATGTGACAAAAACAAGTAAATAAACATCTCAGAATGAAAACGAAGGAGAACTATCCGCACGTGGTTCACTGGGCCTAACCAAGTAATAACGCAAGCAAACGAAGCGACAGAAAACAATTAGGTACTTTGAAAGGGCGGCATATCTAAACGTGGAAAAAGCGGTGAATGCATTGATGGCAACGCCACGTTTTGCCTTTTTTTACTACTGGAGACTTAGCACCGTAAACCTAACAGCTCAACTCTGTGCTCATTAGCATCTGAAGCTCCCCAGAGTAACTAATTCCAGCCACCATCGACATGCTGGTCACATCGCACTCCCACTGCGTCTTTTTCTTGTCTCATTCCATTTCCAAGCATTCCCTCGATATACCATGAAGCAACCAAAGGAAGTTTTTTTACGTTTTCTCATCGACGTCCTTGCATCTTATATACGTGTCATAAAGTTGTCTTCTTTTCATTTCGCCCATCGGTGTTATTCTCTGTGTGATTAAAACGCGAGGAAACATACAGGAAACATGAAAGGGACAATTTCCTCTCCTTCTGTCTCTTGCTTTCATATAGTTGTTACACAGGCTTTCAGACCAGAAAAAAACAGTAAGGAGGGTGCAGGTCGCGCAATACTAAATTGTGCACGGAAGCGTTCAATCAACGTAATGCTGTGCAAAACCTAAGCGGTAGATAATCATGTTGCTATCTCTTCTTGTTTTTTTCTTCAGTTTTACGCCATCCCTCCGTAATTCGGCCTTTTACTGCGAATTATTTGATATTCTTCTTCTGAGTCTGGTTTTAAGTCGCCTATCCGCACAGTAAAGGGAAAAACAGTAAGTGGGAGAAGGTCGCCGAATCTCAATCTGTACACACAAGCGTTTAATTGACTGACAGAGCCCCGAGCAAAAAAAACAAACAAAAAAAAATGCTAAGTTTATTGACTACGCCGCTAAATCATTCGTGTCGTAGCTGCTTTAAGTTTTAATGAATGTATGCCTGGAATTATAGTATAAGTCACTTTAGGTAGTTAAACTCTAGAAGTTGCAAGTTTGTGCAAAATATATCGATGTGCCTTTATCTGGATGACGGTATACTAGAGAAAAACTGCAAATTTTCATCAAAATAGTATACGCCTTCCGCGATATGATTTTATCAAGCGCTTAACTGACAGTTGCGGAAGTAGTATAAACGCAGCTTGTTTGTGAAGCTTTGCACTCCCTGCTTAGCTTAACTGCCGCGTCCAACTATACGCTCTATTTCAGAGACGGTGTCACCAGCAGTGTCATTAGTGCTGCGCCATGACTCAAGATAAAAGTCTGCAATGAAATTCAACGAATCCGTTTTGCTATCCATGTTATGCACAGGAAAATTCGGCCAGGGTTGAATCAGATCTCAAGTAGTATACCATTCAGTCTCACCACCCTCCACTTCACTCATTTATGGACGCGACTGTTTCAGCACGCTCCACTCGTTTTTTACTGCTTATCTCGAATTGCGTTTTCCTTATTTTCAGTGTTATTATCGAGCGCAATAAGGAAGCGAGTATGCTCATACAAGCCTTGCTAAAAACTAAAATTGTAAAGAAGCGGAAATTATCGCAATTGATTGTACTGACTTTTCTGCCCTCCAAGATTTCATGGTATGCCCGTTATGCATGGAAGCTGGGTGCTTTCACCGAGCCTGATCTTTGCAATAGCTTCATTCAAAAGCACAGCCTTGGCACGTATATTAATCATTAAATTGTACAATCCAGTTCTTCGGGTTTTCTTTTGTTCAAACTGCATACGGGTTTCATTAGCCATGATGTAACCATACCATAATATATTTATCGCACCTGTGGTTAAAAGGAGTAGAGATTGCAGCTGAACGAGAGCTTACAATATCAGCGTCTTCTTTTTAACAATCTAGTCGATGTGCTGACTAAGGTTGAAATTCGACTGCTGATTTCATGCTTCTCCGTATCAGTTGAGTTTACTCATGCAACTTTGCTTGCTTGTTATTTTTTAGCCCATTCTAGCCAGAACCTTTGATAAGCGCCGGATTTTTTTTTTTCTATGCGTATTAAACGAGCATACCAACCACATTAAGACAAAGGCAGAACCGATGGCCTTATGGGTAGCCATTAAAGCACGGTTCCTTTTTTGTAGTTTTTTTCACCTGTGTGCTCATTTCTCTCCTAATGTGCTTCACTTTTTATCGGCCTAACACCTACTGAAATAGAAGTAGCACAGGTGTTCGATAAACCGAGGGAAGCTACGAGTGAATTACAAAGATGGGGTTCTCTTGGCAAAAGTAATAAAACAGAAAACAAGTATCAGCAAAGAGGTGAAAAAATATGAGACAGCAGAGACGATTGATGAAATTACCCATTACGCTTTGCGTATGAAATTTTAAACAACTCGCAGAGGGCCGGTAGCTGAGCATAGTGAAGTGCCTGCACGCGGTATCATCGACTAGTTTTCTTTATTGGCCGCTTCCACGCTGCTGTTCTTTGCGTAATTAAATTGCAAACTCCTCCCCTTCTCGTTCGTTACGCTGTTTGCTAAGCAAAATGAAGGATGTCCATCCGGAACCGCCTTTAATAATTCCCTTTAGAAACACGCGGGAAAAAGTCGGCGATCGAGCTTGCATTGATCAAGCAGTATGCGTATCACAAGACAACTTAATGTCACCTGATGAGGGAAAATGAAAAACATGGCTGCTGAGTGCTTTCTGAAATGTGTTCTCAAGTTAGTGAGTAAATAGAAAACGTTGTAGATAAGATGCATTAGTGTCTTAGCAAAACATCATGCTGGGTTGCAAAAAAGCGCACAGGCGCGATAATCAGATCATTTTCCGTGAAGGCTTGAGCAGTATCGTACAGGAAGGAACAGTCTGAGTGTGCAGTGGCACTCAATGAACACTGCATTTTATTAATTCACAATACGCTCGTGTATTCACTGACTGATATAGTAAACATAATCAAGTGCCAGTGGCTTAAATTCGAAATAGGAAGAAGTTAGGAAAGAAACTGGGCATCCGACTGGTTTCAATTTGCCCACGTTACCTCATGATTCCGCCCCTCCTCTCTCTTTTTTTCGTTTTAACTGCTGTTATGCCTTTAGCGCTGCTTTCCAATGGGTCACTGAAAACTTTCACTGAAGGCTTCTCAGGAAGGCAAGGTTCCCTGTGCACGTTATGCTTTGAAAAAGGTAACTGAAATTCTAAATCCGTGTAGTTTATTATCTGAGCACAAAACTTTTCATCCCTTGCCTTTATATGCCTGAAAGTACTTCTCTTTCCCCCTTATATATTCCACAACACGAACAAAATGAACAGGTGGAAGCAAAAACTGTAGAAGAAAAGAAGAAGCAAACAACGTTATCGGAGACCACACGTGAAAGTTTGTAAGGTACAAGCAAACGGAGTATGCCATTTATCTAAACTAAAACAACATCTTATTCTGCCCACCACAATTTAATTTTTTCTGTCTGCGTTTTATTTTATTTTACGTACAGGTAACATTGCCCATAACGCAGACTGTTGTGTACTTTCCAGCTGCGGCATAGAATGTTCGCTTACGATCCCAGATGACGAAAAAAACAACATACAAACTAAGACATGAAGTTAAAGTGAACGCAGACAGCAAGAGGAGGGCGACAACTTTCACGGAACATCGTTAACGTGCACTGGACAGCAAAGCCACTCAAAGTCAGACGCCATTCTCCTAACAGCATGAGAGAAGCAGACGACGACAACAATAACTCATGTCGTCTGCTTGTGCTCGGCGTCTCTAGCCATTAGTGTTTCGCTAGCCCCTCAGCACTACACCACGATAGCCGCTCCAGCGCGGTGCTGCGAGTAGGCAGCCTTTCAGTGCCCCACCGAGCCTAGCTGTGCCGTGCTTGTAAGTTTGGAATTCTCGTCTGTCGACGTTCTCCCCGGAAGTGAGCCACAAGCTTGCTGCGACTTGGGCCGGAAGTAGGCCCAAGCTAGTGAGAGGAGCTCGTAAACAAGGAGAGATTAGTGGCGACACGCCGGGAAACAGCGAAAGAGTGCGTGGGGTCCGCGCAGCCGTCATATCTATAGGCTCTAATGCGCAGGGAAGTGTGGTGGGGAAAGCAAAGTAAGGGAGCTAGTTTGGGTTGCCTTTGGGGAAGTTGTGTGCAGTGTAGCGAGATTGATCATTTTGTCTGAAATTGGCGGAGTCTCAGATATTCCACTAACCCGCATTCTAAAACCATTGTTTTACTCGTACGTCTCACTTTAGAACACAGAAATGTTATTTTAACATCCTAAATAACAGCCTTGCTTTAGGCCCCCTTGCAGTTATTTATATAGTATATCACGAAAGAAGTGACTTCAAAGGTTACGTTGAAGAATGTGTTATATCTTCTTAATTTTCACATTATTCTTTACCGGACAAGGAGCGCGGGGACATCTTAGGGGCCCCCATGTGAAACAATGTGACAAGTTAGGTACTCTTGCATCCAGTACAGCTGTACGCATCTACCGACTGTGGGCGCGCACGGAGCACTACTCCATTGCCATCCCTTTGGGGACGGAGCCTATGCGATCATCGGCGCGAATTAGTCGGATCGCGAGCGTATGGTTGCGCTGTCTCGCCTTTTGACAGGGCCCGTCCGCGTAACCCTATGGCGCGAATGATTGATGAGGAATCACGTGACACGACTTCCTCACACTGTTTGTATTTGGCATGCACGTACGCTCGTCTAGGATTCTTGGTTCTTTGAAGCTTCGCGAAGACCCGGTCTTTCTGGACGCCCAGCCAGGAAGTGGCATGCCCCTTCCGCTGTGCCCCACAAAGCTCAGCGCAGTCTTTGTTTCTGCCGGCTTTCGCGGGACCCTTCGGAGCTCTATGTGAACTTTGGGCTATGTTGTGCTTCTGAATTGCGCAAGATCTTACACTTACGAAACTGGGAAGTAATTTTGCACGAAATTGTTTGAATGCGTTTGTTGGCGACATTTCATGATTAGCCTAATGAACAGTTACCGCTCTTAGTTTTTATCTCAAGGAAGGCTTGCACAAGCCCGAATTTTGAAGAATTTTGATCATTTGGTATTCTTATTTAATCAATATTCGTAACTCCATGGCACTATGTGGATTATGCCTCAAACAGAACGGGGGCCTTTTACATATCACAAATCAAATCTTTACAAATCAAAGCAGGATTTTTTCGGACCATTGTAGTCGGAAGAGATTGAGAGCCAGTGCGTTCCGTACTAAAGTAAAGGCAGCACCACAGCAAACATCCGGTATTAAGGTTTTAACTTTTTTTTTTGCAACTTTGTGGCTTTAAAATTTTCCTGTAGTTTTAATTTTTACTTTTCTATGCAACACTAGGCTTTCACAGGAGCGATAATATATTATATCAGTTTATTTTTTACAACTGGAATGCTTTAACGCGGAGCCCAAATGTGAGCACATGAGTGTCTTTTTTTTTTTTCTTGCGGCCTCCCACAAAATGTTATATCCGTGTTGTGGTTGGAGTGTGTAAACCTGTGCTCCTTGCAACGACGCCTCGCCAGTAAGCTGTCGTTTCAGCCCACGAAGCCAGATTATAAAAATAATTACTCTTGAAAGTCGTATTCGCGTATGACGCACGCAACTAAACAGTGGCATGTAAGAGCAACATGAAATCAAAGGCAGCAGCCAGCAAAAAGCCGAGATTACTTGCTAAATGATAAATAAAGCTGGGTTATTTATATATGAGGAATAAATTATACATAACACTGCAATGTGAGCGGTTCGTCATAAGCTTCTGTAGAAAGGCAGCCCTTCTCGACGGTTCTAGTCAGGCAACGCGGACGAATCTCTTCCCTAAGACTCGTGAAAGAGTATTCATGCGATGAGGCGATTGCAGAGTTAGATAATCACGCCTTCTCTACATTTGCAAAAAATAATTTACGGCTTGATTTTTATTGAATCATGCATAAACTGTTCTTCCCACTGAGGCTCCAATTGCCTAGATGGAATGTGTGAAATCCATCGTCACCTTCAAAGAACCTTGAACAATAATAGAAGCATTAGGCCAGCCTCCAGGAACCGAGAGAATAAGAATAAAATAATCGATATCTTCAGACTTGACCCGGGGATTCTAGTACGCTTCTCTTTTTTCGAACTACGGGATTACAAATATTATACAGTTCTGAAGCAAGTATCTTAATACTGCGCAGTATCCACGGGAAACAGCGACTTACACTTGTTTAGAGGCTCTGCCCGCCTTCTTTGTGCCATTTAAATGCGGTTACCAAAGCACGAGGAATTCCACGTGAATTAGCACTCTCCGACTGCACAGTTATAAAGGACGTGCGGTGGCACACTTTATCGGTTATAGTGCATAGTTTAGGTTGCGAAGAAAGAACAGGGATGATAACTGTCTCTTAATTTCGACCTTTAAACTTGTGTACGAATTAAGCGCTGTAGAAAGTGTAACGGGCAATCCACTTGATGTGAAAACCGTGGTTCCGCAGGTCACCGTACACCTACACGACACGCAAACATCTACCCTCTCATTCCACAGCGAATAGAACATCTGGTTGGTTTGGTTTGGTTTGTGGGGTTTAACATCCCAAAGGAACTCAGGCTATGAGAGACGCCGAGGTAGAGAGCTCCGAAAATTTCGTCCTCCCGGGGCTCTTTAACGTTTTACAATATTACTAGCATTCGAAAATTGGTTGGGGACATTGGATTACAAAGGCGTGACATATTCCACTCTTCTTCATCTCTCTTGTTGCCCTTTAAAGGACTAATACTAGTTATGGTGCAAATACTTGGCGCATATGTGCCGAAACTTAACTTGTGAGTTCTACGAATTCTCCCTGTACAAAGATGGTAACTCGCCAGGTTATCTGTTAAACATACTGAAAACAGGAAGATGGAAAACTAACTCACAATACAGCGGGGTGATGAGGTAATAACAATTAGCAATATACTGTATATTTTCCTATTATATTTAAGTTTTTGATTACTCCAAACGCTGACGTGTAACAGGTCATAATTTTTTTAATGAATTTGGTATGCTCCACCAAATGGTTTAAGATAACAGAAGTAAATAAATTCGCAGTTTTTTCTTCATTTTTTTTTTTGTTGGTAGGGCTGATAATGTGGATTACGAAACTGAATGTTTACACACGTTGCTTAATCATTTGTAAAAATTTAAGAGAGAGAGAGAGAGATTGCAATGCTAGGAACAAATTTGTACCCAGGAACTTACAAATTCTAATTAATGAATGAGGTCAGAACTCTGTTGCCGAGAAGTGTCATGAAAACGCGAATGAATCTTATCTTCTCAGTCAATTCATAGACTAGTGCAGCCTAAAGGGAACACAGCTGTCCAGCGCACGGTAAAATTAAATATATAAATCCTGTACGGCTTCCCACTTCCAAGACTATGTTCCAAGAAGTGCAGGACGCATTGTGCCTCTGATTCAAACGATTCATTATTACAGTCTTGCTTAGGCATGCGCGCACTTATCAGCTTTTTCTTGTCAGACTGTCATAGCAGCGAAGTAAGAGTGTATCAGGCTGAATTCGTCCCGCCGCGAAAGAAACAGGGAGTCATAACTGAATCTTTGTCATATTACCCCTTTGTTCTCCTGGTCTACTCTTCTGAAGTCTGTTCCACGCGATGCCACGAAAATAAAGTCAGCCTTCAGACGACGAAGGCGTAGAATGTGATGTGGCGGATTGACAAGCCAGGTCTTATCTTGAATTCTTATAACCTGAACAATGCTTTTGACATCATTATTCCACGTGTACCGCTTCCCTGCCTCCCGCACCAATACTCTGTGATACACGTGCATATTTCTTTCTATCATTCTGTAACAAAGGCATGTGAAGTCAGATGAAAGAAACTGAAGCCTTATCCTGGACTTAAGCCAGAAGATTAACATAAGAAGAACACGTCAATTTTAATTTTGGCGGCACTTTCTTGGTTCACCTCAGTCTTTAATTCATTGTTTCTATGCAGGTCTTTTTCTCTTCCTTCCTACTACTATTTTCTTCGTTGTCTTCCTGCACGTTTTCTACATGTTGCCCCAGTTACACAACAAAGAGCAGAGCTTTTCGCGCATCTCTAATATCAGACCGCGTGCTAAACTAAACATTGAAATCCAAAGGGCGAGCCGACGCTGAAAAGCGAACGAGCCCAGCCATTCGCAGCAGCCGTCCGGGGAGAAGTCACCGTTCTGAACGACTGCCGGTGAGCACAATTCTTACCGCACTCTCTGTCTAGAGCGTCGTGGTCATCTGTTTTTCTGAGTTCTAAGCGAAAAAACTAAGGCAATAAAAACAATTTTTGAGAATCGCAGAGGTGGCGGTTTGGAAACGAAGTAGAGAAGCCTTGGCTAAAGAGAGTGGCAGGCAGAGAGAAATAGAAAGTTGAAAGAGGGATAAAGACAGTAGTGCAGCTTGACCGATGGCCTTTCATTGGTAAACTACACGGACATTCATTCCTCTGCTCCCTGTCCAACCGCCGCCTTCTGTTTTTCACTCTGACCAAATTGCAAGACTGTCAGTTTGTAGTTTTCGCGGTAGATGTCCCAGTACCTCTTAAATCGTTCTTTAAATATCCGGTGTAGAAGTACCGAAAGTTCAAAATGTCGCAACGCGAAAGTCACGGAGCGCTCTTCGCTTTATCCTGAAGCGAAGACCAAATGATGTGGAAGGGGGGGGGGGGGGGGGGGGGGAGAGTAAAGGGGAGGGAGTGAGAGCAGGGGTGTTGCTCAGTTTTCTTCGATTCTAGTACCGGCATCATGCTGCGTTGCGCTTTTTTTTTTTGTCTCCACTTACTCGCTTCTAGCCTCGAATAATATACTGGGTTGAGCTGCTAAGCCCTAGCACGTTTTACCCCGTATGAGGAGGAGGGCATTGACGCTTTTGGAGAAAGAGTTTGGTGCACATGAAGAGTTTCTGTGTTTCCGAAACCCGTTCTGTGTCTTCCCCAACGTCGCGTAATGCAGTCATCAGTGCCTGCTATGGACAGTAGAAGTGCGCACGGTCATCGAATTAATTTTTTCTTACCCTGCCGTCGGGACTGTGTGCTAGGCCGGATGCTGCTTAATTGGTTCCGCTACCTCGACGAAATGCAACAGATCATTCAACTTTCTAGCTGACGTATGTATAGCAAGGGTCGATAGAGAAGAGTGCTAAAAACATGGAAGGAAATAGGCATAAAAATACAGAGCGAAGAAAATGTTTAAAAATTTACACATATGCAGCATCAGAAACATTGTTTTCGAACAGTGCAACACACCACCAGGCTATGAGTACGGTTATGTTCGTTCCCATTATATCAATCAATAAATACTCTGTTTATTTGCGTATAATTTACTATCTGTTTGATTAGTCATCAATCTAACTTTTCTTGTTTTGCGTGTTCTATTACTCGTTCTTATTTCATAAATATTCTTCATAAACAACTACATCATGAAACTAAAATATTGATCATTTGTCGCAGTTCTAAAGGGCTCGTTTTAACGTTCCAATTGGTTCTAAAAGAATTAGAATAGTTTCTACCAGCTGGAAATCTTGAATATGCGCTTCCCTAGCACAGAATATGGCAGCCATGCGTTTTTACTCCATTGCAACGAGTCCACCATGATCGTGTTTTACGCAGTGTGTTCCGATTCAGAACCTATAGCTTTTGCTGCGAAGATGGCGCGGCAACAACCATACTGCAGTTCTAGGGGGAATGCGGAGGACCCTTGTCATGCCAGCTATCGGAGGCGTAGCAATGCCGAGGTGCGGCGGTCCCCAAAGGCAAAGCAGCACCAAGATTGATGGCTACGACAAAGCGTGAAAGTAAGCCCTCGGCTTTCGTAAGCGCTGACACGGCGTAATTTCAAGCTAAGAGCGCCCGATGCACGCAGGCACAGTCAGCAAGGACCAAGCATCGGCGCCCAACTGACTGTTCACGTCGGTTTCTTCACTAGGTCGCTGTCAAGTTGAGCCACATTTTTTATTTATTTATTTATTTATTTATTTATTTATTTATTTATTTATTTATTTATTTATTTATTTATTTATTTATTTATTTACCCTAAAATACATTTCGTTCAGTGCGCAAGGAGGAAGCAAAAGAATGAATGATAAGAGTAATCCCAAGAGTATAATCTCAATTTTCATTGCATATCTGATCTGTTGTTGTTTTTTTGTGGATCTGTGCCTTCCGATTAAAATAGCGATCCTAATTATAGCGGAAACAGGGAATTATTCAAAACTCTTACCTTTTGTTTTTCGTTTTGCTTGTAGAGCCTTCAACATGTAATGGCTGGTACCTATCAGCAATTGTGGGAAGCGCTTAGGGAATCCTTAAAGTGTAACTATGTCTCCAAAGAGGGTCGTTTCCTTTCTTTTAGACCGATTTGGAGGCTCAGGTCTTCCTAGTGCCCCGTAACTCGGCTATGCAACAAACACTGTTGCCGGTTTATTTTTGGTAGACTGTACGTGAACATGCGTCACTACACTCGCTTTGGAAAGCGCGTACCTTGCAGTACGCCACCGCTATCCCGACCAATTTTATTCGTGGCTGTTGTACACTGATTTAACAGCACGATTGATGCGGCCTTATTTATCATCAAGGTGGAGTAATTACGTTTCCTGAGCAGTCG
Source organism: Amblyomma maculatum (assembly GCF_055883805.1). Classification (NCBI taxonomy): domain Eukaryota; kingdom Metazoa; phylum Arthropoda; class Arachnida; order Ixodida; family Ixodidae; genus Amblyomma; species Amblyomma maculatum. The sequence goes on along the minus strand of NC_139352.1, from coordinate 23,935,023 downwards.
AAGTCGGAAACCTTTAAATTACATTGCTTCTTTTATTTCATCGACGGCATGCCTAATCAACTCGATTTTCAATAGACAGGTCTTAAATCGGAAGTAGTAAAGAAGAGAATCGACCAAGAAAGCTTGTCCAAGACGGATAAATATCTAACAACGACGCTAGTCTAACCAGATGAAGCTCCTTCCCGCATTTTCACGCATTAGTTTGCAGCGCGTAGTTCGGAAGTAGGGCTTCAGAGGGGAGATTATTTGGCCGCCTAATTTCGAAAGTTAACCATGATAAGAGGGCTGTAATTTCGAGAGCATTCTCCCGAGCACTCGCTGCAGGCGGCAAAGTCATGTTTATTTCCATCGAAGTTGGAAAGATTGTCTTTTCCTTTTGCACCAGTGGTTAGATCGACAGTGGGTGTTAGTGTAGTTAAATATGTTTCCAGGAAGGACTGCATTCAAGAATTGCTAAACTTTTTGGAGCAGATAGCTTCAAAAAAATTAGTTTTTTTCCTATTTCTGCTGTCATTTCTGCTTATCGGAATACTGTTTACTTGAGAACTAGGAGTGTTAATTAAAAAAACGTAAAACTAAAAACAAGCGCTCGCAAGCAGTCCGCATAATAAACCTTTCTGAATTAACCAGCCGGAGATTAGCTCCACTGAACGCGGTGAAGAAGTGCAAATGCAATATTTGTCATGGTGTACCAGGGTTTGGCATACTTTTGCATAGTTCTGCTTGCCGCATTAGCATTGAGGAACTGGCACGCAATTTAGCAGCCTGCACACTACTAGGATAGTAACATGTTGTACTTCCTTTAACCCTCAGTTAGGACAATACTTACTCGTGAGGCGATAATATCTATCGAATTAGAACAGAACGCTGTCATGGTCCCTCTTTGAAGCGAAAAGCTTGACTAGGCTAGTCAACTCCGAGTCTCCCGTGTGCTCCGTCGTTAGAAGAAGCCACAGCTGCGCATGCGCTAACCACGGGACGTCACAGGAGAAAAAAGAAGGATGATGCACTGCGCTAGGTTTTTCAAGCCGTCGGCGTGGCACCGTGACACCGTATGCCAGGAGAGAGAAGAGGAAGAATGACAGGAGACGAGGCGTCGGGCGCTGCTGCTTAGGCCGAAGCCACTGCTGCAGGGCGGAATGAAAACAAGAGGAGGCGGCGCCCCCCCCCCCCTCCCCTTCCAGCATTATCCCTGAAAAAAATTAGCAAAAATTGGAGATGCTAGTGATAGTATTTCAGCGAGAGCAAAAAAATTGCTTCGAAAAATCGGCGATGAGTCGGGCATGAGTCCTGTTTTACGTTATGTTAGTCTGTATAAAAATGTTTACTGCTTTTATCATGGCTTTTGTGGCGTATTTCCCTCGTCATTCATTTAGGAGCACAGCATATTCAAGTCTTCCGGACGGGCGGAGTTTCAGGGAAGCTCTTTTTTTTTTTTTTTTTACATTTTGAGTTCCCCTGGTGATAATTTGTATAATAAATTTTATTGCCAAAATTTGTGCCGTAGGAATTTCCTACACTTTTTCTCGCGTATAGACGGCAATCTAGGAGTGCGTACGAGGTCACGAAACCTAGGGTGCCTCGATGTAGCGCGCCGCCGTACAGGGTGGAGACACCGCCTTCGACGGCGCCATGTTGGGGCAAGCTCAGATACGGTGGGCTATGGAGCCGCGGCCCGATTTCTTATTCTGCACGCGCTTGCGCTAGCAGGCTCGGCTGTGTACCGTTTTTACACACATACTCGCAATCCTGAGCGCTTTTTTGCTCGAAAAAAAAAATGTGAAAGCAACTACTGCTTGCTAGCATGCGTAGTTTAAGATGAAAGGATCAAATTGCAGATGGTAAGCATTTACACTTTCGCCGTATCGGATGTTCAAATGCGATTATTTTTACGACTGGCTGTTTTATAAAGCAATGCATTTTGTACTGCCGGACATGAATGAGTTTATGAGGTGCATAACATTCAGTTGCGTGTATTGCTATAGATCAACAACCATGTCTACGTTTGAGTCAGCCGTATATCGAAAATTATTTGTATCGCAATGGCCCATCGTAAACCGTAGAAAAGACACAGCAAAAAACGATGCGTAAATCAACCTTTGACACGTGTCGCATGCTGATGCACCACGCCTAGGAGACATCTTTTTAATAAAAGTTGGCGCCAGCTACAGTTTTGCTGCCGTACCCATCATTCGATTTTTCTGGCTGACTTAGCCAACTGAAATAAATGCGCAAGCGTATCGCTCCAAACCGCTCTAACAGTCTGTTCATAAGCTTTGGGTATTCCGCGCAATCAACCACTGGAATCGGAACGGTTTGTTCGATAAGACATTTATAGGATTTTACTGGACTCTTCAAATGGAAGATGTCGTTTTGTTCCGATAAATTTTTACACGCAATCAAACAATGTCGGGACAGCTGTTGACTTGAGGAGCCACCGTCCATACACTGTGTTTGCCCTCAAACTGGCGCTGAACTGAGATAGGCGACGAAACAGTCATTTTGCGCATTTTTTAGTGTGTATGCAAATGAATGAAATAATAAAAACATTATGGAAGCAATGCCATATTTATATGTACGATCGCAAAAATTTTCCATGGATGCCAAACAAGCGACAGCACTAATTCGGGTGTCAGGCGGTCAAATTTAGCTTCACCTAAATTTGGCTTAACCTCAGACGAGTACTTGCGGGGACAACGGGGTGTGAATATCGCCTCGCGATGCGTAATTATTATACAGGGAAGAAAAAGCTGCATTCGGGATAAACTTTTGTACTGCGCAGGAACCTGCTTCCTAGCTCACGACCGCTTTCACAAGATGATGCCGCTACACCATCCAGCTCACGAGAGCAGTTTCTTTGAAACTTGTCGAGCTGCCAATCATATGCTTAAAATGACTTAATTTTAATGAGAACCCAACTTTTTATATTATTGCGAATCTCAAAAACCTCGCGTAAAACTGCTCCTGTGTATAATTAAAAAAGAACAGCTTCAGAGGACCTGTTATCTGTTTCGCGAAATGTTGTACTAGCGATAAGCCCACTTGCCAAATTCTAGCGCGGCCAACTCACGGGGTATTCAGATATGTGGCGCAAACAATCACAAGCACAGGAGAAGATACACACCACACGCGCGTGTGGTGTGTATCTTCTCCTGTGCTTGTGATTGTTTGCGCCACATATCTGAATACGATGATGCACCAACTAGCCCCTCAAGCCGTTATTTTGAGATAACTCACGGGGTGTTTTTTTTTTTTTTTGCGACCAAAGTAATTGTTACAAACTGCGTTTCACTTCCTACTCTGCCGCGAGATGACATGCCATCCGTCGCTCTCCATTGTATTATTTCCCGAGAAAGACAGAGGGAATGTAATCTGTGTGAATCTGCAGCCTCGGTGGTTGCCACCAGCTTTCAAGATCGAGTGTAAAGGGGAGCGATCGAAAGGGCACAATGGTGCATTCCTTTGACAAATACCAGGCTCGACCTTCTCCACATGTTCTTGGTGCGGCTATGAACACAGAAAGACAGATCCTCAACAACAGATATTATTGTGTGACACAACGCGAATGATATTAAAGTCGAGTGTCACTCACTGAAAGTTACACTAAATTTCCTCGAGAGACTACAACATAGCAGACGAAATTGTCCATATATTTAGTTTATAAGCCCTGATGTACGCTGAAATTTCAAAATTTACACTTAAAAAACACAGTGCGCTACTCTCGATGCCAGGAAATGCGATGCTTCGACCTGCTTCAACGTTGAAGAAGGCAGACCAAACTCTGTTGCGCACGATGCTAGATTGGGAAGCCAAAAACCGCACAAAGCTCGTGCTTACAAGCAGATGGGTGAAGCGGCGTAAGATAATGTCATTCCAAACAGGGTAACTGCATTAGAAAAGTACAAAAATATCTTGTAAAACGCTTTCGTATAAACAGATACAGACCGCAAGAAAGACGACACGCGCACATACGCAAGCGCTTGTGTGTGTTTGTCATCTTTCTAGTGGTCTTTGTCTGAGCTAGACTTTTTTACACGATTGAAATGCACCTATTCACTCAAACAAAATTTATGAATGCATAAAAGAGGCACAGATATTGTGGCTTACTTCGCAGTCTTCACGCTTCACTTTCGCGTCCCATACATTTCTCCGTCTCTTATCTCATGGAGAACGAACATCATCTGGCTCCTTTTTTTTTCTCTTTTTTTTGCTGAGCTAGCACCCAATGAAACACAACAGCCTGGCATGCTAGTTTTCGCTACTAAACATAGTTCAATCGCCCAGCACCCAGCGCATAGCGCAACCGCTTCGGACACTCCGCTGCAACAGACCGAACCGACTTGCCCCAAGATGGCGAGCGCGGCGAAAGCGGCGGCGCGAGGCATGCCAAAGGGTGTCACCACCCTGTACGGCGGCGCTGGTATCGAGGCACCCTAACGAAACCCCGTTTTACCGGCCCCCTACCGGCCCCCTACCTGGTGTCCAGAAGCTAGCTAGCTGTGAAGGCATATTTTCAAAAAAAAAAACTGTTGAGTATTTACATGACGCAGCCAGAACAAATATTTGTGAACTGGCACTAAAACTCTTTCGAGTCGGGTCACCAAGGAGCCTGAGTGGGTGCAAATGCCAAGGGAAAGAGGTGGAGTAGGTACTTGCGTGTCGTACATGCAAAAGGATGTCTTTATTACATCATTACGGCGTGTAATATTAGCCGGTGGTGGTCTTCAATAAAAAAAAAGCCGCGATCAGTTGGGCTGGCGTCGAAGTGGTCACTCGATATCACGACTTTTTTACTGTGGCCGTGATATGAAGAACCCTTAGAGACCGCCTCCCATTTACCGCACTTGATGGCGGCGAAGTAGATTCCTACGATTTCCGTGTCACTTTGGTAGCACTATTCCCTTCCCAGGTGTCCTGATGCGGTATTATAGGAAAGTCAATGATAAAAAGGTAAAGTTTTTTAAACACGCAATTTAAAACATCACATCTGATGCAGAGTTTAAAGCATTAAGCACAGCAAAAAATAAGAATGGATACAGCCATTATACGAGACGTCTAGCTTCAAAAAGATCTGCTTGTCGTTTTGCTTGTTTTGCATGATTTTATCCTTGAACTTGTACTATATCGATATCCTGTAGCAACGCCTAAATTTCCGGACAACGTCGGCGCACAATGCAATACTATTTTTTCGCATAGGTCACTGCCCGATACTTCCGCTACTTGCACTCAGCCGCATTCCGTAGAAGCCCAAAAGCTCGTACATCGCATTTTTGTTGTCGCTTTCTCTTTTTCTCTTTCCCTTTTTCTTTCTTTCTCACTCTCTCTCTCAGTTTCGCATTGCCGACCACTGCGCATACAACGTACGATAGCCAACCTCCCGAAGATTTACGGGCGGCGCTTACGCTCGCCTGTGCTACTGGTGAACAAGAGCTCTCCTACTATCGCAAATTGCTTATGAAGGCAGACCCCCCGTACCCTCCCCCCCCCCCGTCCCCTCCTTTCTCACACGTACACATGCACGCCAACACACACACACAAGTCACGATCAGAACAGCCGGTGAGGGGTTTGTTTACTGGCGCTTTAGGCGGATACATGGCGTAGAATTTATCTAACATCAGCGGATGGAACGACGCAAGAAACGAATAAACAAGAAAACAGCATGCGGCAAAGCTCTCCTCGCAAAATGGCGTTACGTCGGCTACGCGGGGCAGTGGTCGCATGGCCATCGAAGCCACCTGGTGCCGCTGGCCGTAAACTATTTTGGCGGCGGGCAAACGAGTAAAAGTGTTAGAGCAGAAAGGGGGGAGGATGGCTGCGACACATTTACACGGCAGCGGGAGTGTGTCGGGCGAGAGGCTGCTTGCCCAACGGCTTGCTCAATGTACACAAAGCGGTGGTTATGGCGTCTATACAGTGTGTATCGTGATATGCCTCTTACCGTAAAGAAGGAGCTCCGACTATACCCGCGTTTTTTATACGGTTGCTTGCGGCGGCTTCGTGCAATCACACCAACAAGCATGAGGATAGAATGACTATCTTTGGATGGCGCAGCGCAATGTCCTTTTTGGCGGCGACCCTCAAGGCCACTGTACGTGTCATAATGCCTGAACGTTGCCTTGAGGTGTTGATCTCACATGCTTTATTAGTATACCCGCAATCCTCCAATTTGTGACACCTGGTGCTGATCGGGGCCAGGTGTCGTAGCATTCGCTGATGCTTTGGGCTATCATTAGTAAAGTACTGTTTTTGTTTTGTCGTTGTAAGCCGCAGTATTGAGCGAATTCGCTTTCGTTCTTCGACTTGCAAAGCCATAAGATAAAACCGAAAAAAAATCCTATCAAACACTGTTTATTGCGCTTACGGTCGCCGTAATTCTATACGGGGCAGCCTGAGTTTGAGTTCTCTGATTGCGCGATCGCAAAGAAACTGAAACGGTACACGAGGCCACCCTTCGCATCAATCCCGGGATTTCGAATCACGCGAATAACCAACACCTGCTCCTGCTGGTAACCATACAGCTGATAGGAGAGATTCATTCTGAAAAAAGCAAGAATGCGAATGCGATCCCGGCTAGTAAACACAGCACATGGAAAATAGACCATTTCATTGCATAACCGAATCAACACTGCACTTAGATCCTTGAGGAGAAACATGCTACTTCCGTGGGAAGCGCCGGTAACTGCCCTGAGGTCACAGCGACTTATTAGTGTGCGAAACGCGCTGGCTAGGCAAGTTTTTAAACCAACAGTAGCTGTGACACGACCACTGAACAAAGTAGATATCTAAACTGGCGCTGGAAAAGAAATGCATCGGTCAGGGTCTGCACAGTAGTGCCCGAACACAACGGACCGCAAGAGCGGCAAGATAGTCACCTTATTAACAGTGGAAACCAGTCCGATAACAAGTCATTTTCCTTATAAATAGCCTTTGGTGAAATATACTACGGCTTAAGTGAAATTGGGATGCAGATCCAAAAGAGCCTTGGGGCACAGCATGTGTGTATTCTATAGGTTGTGAAGTTAGGTCAGGGTAATCATGTCGTAGTGCTCGTAATCAGCTTAAGTATCCAGTTCTTGAATGTTCAAGCCGACACCCCTATTCCGTCTCTGCCTGATGGTCTATTTTCCTCTGCGCTTTCATGTGTTTGTGACCGTGAAGCCCTAGCTGAAGGGTCCTGCCGTCAAAAAACTCCTAAAGGTCCAAAGCTCAGCATTAGCCGTTTGCAAGTGAAGCGCGTGTCAGTGTTGACTACGCTTGACGTCTGACCTAACGTCAAGATGCACGTCCAAATCATTTCCGTTCCTTCAAATCTAACAAAATAACCAGGGCCCTCCTTACGCATCGTACATTTGCCGCTGGGCATTACAGGCGCCTGCTACGTCCACGTGACGTTCCACGTCTGTCTTTGTATTCTAATATGGCACTGACGAACACTGAAGTCAGGATGCACTCGGCAGAAATACACTTGAAAGTGAAAGGTTTACGGAGCCGCCTGTGTCAAGTAAGTTTTTGAAGCATGTAATTCGATGTGCAAACATTTTAGATACGGGTAAAACTGATCGCCTATGGTCGTTCTTAGTGGGCTATGACTAAGACAGCCACTTGCGCATGCCGCAACTGTTTGTGCGGTTGTTCTGACGAGCATGTGTCTAGTAAGGGAGCAGGTAGCATGGCGGGGTTTTGACTGGCCGGCGGTTTGTGTAAAGTCGTGAGCAGGGAGGAAGGGAGTGACTTTTCATGAACTGAATTGCCAATTGTCAATATGTGTCTACTTTGAACTTCAGAACGGCTTTTGTCTGTCATATGGCAAGTAAAAAACTATTTAGAAAAAAAAAATGATTTTACCCATTCTAATTATGTAGTTATAGAAAGGCGAATATTTAAACTTACCATTTTGTTCATACATCACTGCTCTCCAGTTTCATCACCCTACCTATTTTGCAGCCTGTTTCCCTCATCAAGTGTAGGTATCCAGAAAAATTTTTCCCGCGTGTGAATTTCTATTTTACGCAAGAGGGTTAAAAACCCCTTCTTTAGAAAAATTAGGCGTAGACGTTGTGATCGAAAAGTCACAGGCATGCCTCTGGCAGTTGGTAGTTGGTAGGTGGCGTGACGGTACACTGATTGCCGGCATGTGTGACGTCACGATACCACGTGACATGTTGGTAAGATGGCACGCGCTGCTACTCGGGCTTCGCCTTCGGGATGAGATGCTGAGATGGGACTCTAACCTTCTAAGATCCTTGGAACTCGAGTTTGACGCGTTCCCCCAAGGCCAAACAGCAAAGTTTGTACTACTTGTTTAAAATGGGGCTTTATGCGTATTTGGGCGGGCTTTTGGGCTAAGGGGTAGCTTACGACTAACTAATACTGATGCGTACGTTTGGATTAATAGAGGTTCATTCAAAATATAAAAATTTAACGAATCAGTGAAGTGTATAGTTACGCGAATAAGGATCCGGGACAGGAGCATGCAGACTGGAACTACCAACGCTGTGACGTCATATCTTTGAAGGCGGAGCTTGAGCGTCAGGCTAATTTCTTTTAGTCTTTCTTTATGGTAAACAGTGGGCAGTGTCGACAATTAAACCCTTGCCATGCCTAAATGGCTTACCGCGATTATTTACCATGCATTTATGATTAATAGTATCTTTTTAAACCGTATAATTAGCATGGTTATTGCTTTCATCACTGTCGTTGCAAACTGACTACACTCACTAGGCTTCTGCGCGCGTGCCAACGCCCACTGTATTTACTTTGTACCTATTCGTCTGCTGTCGACACCCAGACTGGTAGGCCACAAGCGTTCGGTTTCACCGAAAACTGAAGCGCGTTCAAAGTTTCTTCTTCATAAGCGAAGAAAAAGTCACAAAGATCAAATAAAGCAAAGCCAGCGGAGACAAAATATTGTTTGGTTTGGTTTGGGGGGTTTAAGGTTCCAAAGAGACTCAGGCTATGAGAGACGCCGTAGTGGAGGACTCCGGAAATTTCGACCACCTGGGGTTCTTTAACATGCACTGACATCGCACAGCACACGGACGCCTTGCTTTTCGCCTCAACCGAAAAGCCGCCACTGAGGCCGGGACTTGATCCCGCATCCTTGGGAACAGTAGTCGAGCGCCGTAACAACTGCGCCACTCCGGCGGGGTGGAGACAAAATATGCCGTAGAATGAATGCACTTGCATAATCCTATGCACTCGCATAATAAATGTCTACTTTTTTTTTCTACGTGCAGGCCAACACTCTCGGGATTCATAAGAAGCGCATTGTGCGCATCTCTGCCAGTTTCGGAAACAAGTTTTATAAATGGCACGAAATAAATGACCACTTTAGCCTGCTCCGAATTGCCACAGCAGCAAACGACAAACTATGCATCAATAAGGCACGAAGAAGCACCCCTTACAGTACGAAGGGATCAAATCTAACACTCATTACTCCCCAACATCCCCTTGCTCTTTTTCCCACCATTTTGAATTCTGGCCAAAAAAGTTCTCAACGAGACTCATCATCTGAATTCAAATCATAATCCAACGCGTAACTGCAACGGGAAAGCCTGTCATAAATGTCTGCGATGGTCGTCCCAAGGCAACGATTACGAGAACAGAGCAATGAAATAAAAAACTGAAAAAAAAAAACAAAAACGGTAGCTGTAAGCTTAAGAGAAGAAACGAAAGGTGAATGAAAAGAGATGAAGATAAAAGGAAAACATTGAAGACGATTCGGAAATCGCGCGCGTTTTTCGCAATGACCGCATACGCTCGAACAGACTTTGCGGATTGACCGCTTATACCGATTCTCCTTATCCTCAAGTATTTGACAGCCTCTTAAAGACAGGCTTTAAGTTCCGTTTCGCCCCTCTCTCTCTTTCCTATTCCTGCCATTATCATGCTTGTATTCGTCTGCAGCTCTTCTCCATGCATTTAATTAACAGGAATGACTAGCATCTTTAGCGCTATATCCCATCTTTCATTTTGCATATATCGGGTGCTTCGCGCTCACCTTTACTTCATGTGTTCTCCTCAGATTCACAAAATTGTACAAAATTACACGTCCTTTTTTTTTTTTTTTTGCAATTTTACAGCCACCTGGCAGTATCTTAAGTTTCGTTTTTCTTAATCTCGCGGCTGCAACCCTGCAGCTTTTGAACCCGCATCACCACGCTGAGTCTGCACGATTGCCCAGCCTCTCTCCCCATCAACTTGATTCATCCGTCCAGCGCTTGTAGCGGGGATCGATGTTCGCATGCTCCTGCGAGGGAGCTTTCTCTTTCTCTCTAACTTTCCTCTCGCCCTTTATTCAGTCTCCCTGCCCTCGCTCACCGCCAACATCCTCCAAAAGCTCGTTCATGGCACTCGGAGAACGTTTTTGGCGCTCGGTTGGTGCAGTGGTGTTGCTCTTCGCCGCGAGCGCTTTCCAAACGTCCACTGTCGCTTACTGCCGTTCGTGTTTGTGTCTTCTTCCTAATCGTCTGCGCCTTCATCGTTGCTGGTCTTTGTGGCCGTAAAGAGGAAGCTGTGTGTTCCCGGTGGAAAAAGAACGCGCAGAAACGATGGAAAACATTTCGATTTTGGGTTAAAGAGAAAGGTGAACGTTCTCCTAACTCTACCTGGAGGTTTCTGTTCGGCAAGTGTATTCTATTATTGCGCCTAGCAGACATTGCGTCGTCATTGGCGTTGCAGCTGTCGTCAGCTGGATTGGCCAACAACCGCTTTTCTTTACTGCCACTATATCTTGCTCCTTGGTATTGTCACTTGATTGCGGCTAGGCAACGGCATTGCTGCTGACTCCCGCTGACGCTGTCCTTTTTTTTTTTTTCTTCTTGTGTCCTGCGTCATCGCCGTTCTCGCATCCAGCTGCCTTCTGCTTCATGACGCCTAGCAACCTTGTGCTCGCTTCCAGCTTACTTTTGTTCCTTGTGAAGTTATGAAGTGATGAGTCAGGCACAGACATTCAGTGACGATTCAGAGATGTTTCGATTTGTCACGTCCTTACACTGCCTGAGAAGGGAATTGTGCGTCTTTGTGTGAACTACGGAAAGCAACCTAATTCGTAACGGTTCTCTGTTCGGATTTCTGCAAATGATGTCGGACTGTTTCCGTCATGATTTATTTCTAGTGGAGTGTTATTTGCTGTGACTTGTGGTCCTAAAAAAACTGCGAGGAGCCTCCCATGTGCTTACCATCCCGTCTTCCAATGTGTGCCATGATAGTATCTTCTTCGTGCGTGAAGCGGTTACCTTTTGGATTTACGGCAACGCTTCGGGTCGTCGTGCTGATGCTGCTCTGCCAGAACGCCGTGGCAAGAAGACGTGAGTGTTATTGCTTAACTCTATTCAGAAGAGTGGCTTAAAAGTTTAAACATTTCCACAGGGACGAGGCTTGCAACGTTGCGTCCGTTATACAGTCGTCAAGGTTACGTCACAGTCATCGCCACAAAACAGGCTGTCTTCTGTCACTATGAGTCTTTCTTTTTTTCTGTACTAGTAATTTACCTTACCTCAACCTTTCACAGGGCCTCTTTTACAAATGAGCAGTTGTTTAAGCACACCCGTCCGAAGCCACTTCTTGTCATGTTAACACAAACGGACGATAATTTCTTCGCTGACCACTTGTGTCCGCAGTTTAAGGTACTCGGTCCTTCAGTCATTGCTCGAGATTGCTTCTTAACCTTAGACTGGGCACTTGTTTGACTTGAAGCGGCCAAGAGCATGTTTCGGCCCCGGTGAGCAATTGCGCTGGTCACGACCCCTCCACCTTTTTTTTTTGTCAAAACATAAATAATAAATGCGCCTCTTCGTAACTATTTTTGTCAAAAAAATATTAAATGCGCCTTTTAGTCTCACATCAGGGAGAATTACCTGTGGCGCCAGATATATTTACAGTGTGACACAATCAATATGCGTTTAGGGTAGCACTAAGTATGTAGAAATGTTGGCGAAAAAGTTTCAGAGTAGGGGTAAGACTGTAATGAAGAAATTCGATGTATTGTGAATAATCCTGGTAACTATTTGTTAATCAGTCCTAATCGGGTGGTGTCCGAATACTTTTCCGCAAGTCAGCGCTCTTGAATAATGTATGTTATGTAATTTTCTTGGTAACATTTCTTGTCCCTGTATGTATAACTGTCAATTTATTATATTTGTTCAAAATGTTTATGACTGTTACATGCAGCCTCAGTTGAATATATAAGGTATAACCTAATTATCTAGTGTGATTGAAAGCCGACAACCGTGTAAACAAACCGTGTAATGTAATCATACGGATCTAAGGAAGAAGTTTTACGACATGGAAGGCTTCCTTAGACAGTATTTTGTAAGGCACAACAGAACCTGTGATTTCTGAGAGGTGAGCGAGCTGACCAATTCGTTCTATGAAGTATATCGAGACCAGTGCCCCTAAAATTTTGGCCGTCACAGCGAGCTTACTTCGTGGTGCGAGACTGTACTGAGCGAATGAACAATTGACCAAAGCACCTTTTGCGCGCTACCACTCGTATTAGAGAGAAAAAATATTAGCCCAGCGATTTCAACATTTCCCTCAGGGAACAGCTAAAGCGATAGAATGTTTTATGGTTGCTATTCTGAAGACAACAATTATTAGCCATGAGAATAGACGCTCTGCGCAAGTTTCTTGAGACACTTATTGCAAAAATGCCGATGATAATCTGCGCTGATTTATATGCTGGTTACAAACAAAAATTACTGAATCCATTTATTGTGTTTTGCTATGAACAGTAAATGTGGTGGCTAGTATGGCATATACAGATGTAAGAATATTTTGCGCTGGATACCAAGTGTATTTCTTATCTCGCCATAGGACTTACAAGTCAAGGAGAAAGTGAATAATGAAAAAAAGCTTACAAGTTCTTTCCCGCCTTCAGTATTTCAAAACAAAGTAAAATGATGCAATTAATGGGCAGTGCAATGACCTTCTCTTCATCTTTCACTTTTTTTCCTCCTGGTGTCGATATAAATAATTGCAGTCACTGCATTTTTACCAGTGTGCACAGTCGACATAATGATAATACCTTTATTTTTCATCAAGGTGATGGGGGAGGCAGGAAGAAAAAGCCGAGCAATCGGCTTGACGAGCTCCCACCCCCCCACACTCCCACATCACCTCTTCAATGGGCTTTGAATTATCTGAGGAGTGCATCATTTGTGTGCGCTTGCTGGTGTTCCTCATCCTCTTTGGCCACTGTTGTTAGCACCAGTTCAGTTCAGTTCAGTCGTGTCCGACTCTTCGTGACCCTATGGACCATGTCACGCCACGCTTTCCGGTCTCTCAATATCTTCCTAACATCACATAACTTCATCTGCAGTGCCTCGAGGATGCCATCTAACCATCGCGTTCGCTGCCCCCTTTTCCGGCGGCCCTCAACCTTTCCCAACATCAAATCTTTCTCCAGCGACTCCTCTCTTCTCATCAGATGACCGAAGTAGCTGAGCTTTAACTTTAGAATTTGACCCTCCAATGGGCAGTCAGGGTTTATGGTCGACAATATCGACTTATTTGGTCTTCTGGCAGTCCAATGAACTCTCAAGAGTCTCCGCCAGCACCGCAATTCAAACGCGTCAATTCTTCCGCGGTCAGCCTTCTTCACAGTCCAACTCTCGCATCCATACATCACAACTAGAAAGACCATTGCACGAGTTAGCATACATGTCTTCTAATCGCTGGTGCCTGCAGGTAAAGAAATTACTTTGAAGTATACTTTGAAGATATGTCTGACAGACTCGTTTAAATAATTGTCACATTCCGTGCAAACACCATGAACAAGCTCCCATGAGAGGTCATGTTTTCTTTTTCTTACCTTGGCGCGTCCTATAGAGCGGTGAGCTGGGGAGATTGTACACAATACACTGACCCATTAGAAATAGGTAGAGAGAGCAGTTACATGTAATGAAATACGTTGGTTTTAGCCAAAAACACAAAATACTGAAAACACGAAAAAAAAAACGCACAGACTGCCGCTCTCTGCAAGATTATGGTACAGTGCGGCGCTACCAATAAGTCCCGACTGTTTACGACTAGACCGGCGCCGAAGTCTGGTTCGGTAAGCCCCACCTGAGCTCACCGTCTCGAAACAACTTCCGCTGCACGCGCAGCCCTCGCGGCGATCTGCGGCTTGACCAGCCGCTCGTAAACAGACGTTCATTTTCTCTCCAAGGCCGCAAAATCCAGTTCGGAGCCCCAGGTTTGTGCACCAACTGCGAGTGCTTCGTTTAAGAAGCGCTATCGTAGGTTCTTCCCGCAAAAAGAGGTGCTATTGCTCTTTGTTTTTAAAGCACTCGGGATGAAATAGACCAAAGCAGGAAGGATTTGTTTTGGAGCTTTACTGGTAAGCAGCCTGCTGCTTTGAACAGGGGCTTTTTCCTGCTCCTCCGGTCTCTCATTTTGTTGTGAAATGACATGTTAGTTAAGGTTGCACTGCCCGCTAAAACTGGCTTCCGTAATTCGCACAATTAGTTGTTTCATGACAACGTAATCATAGAACCCTTCAGGCACTCCGTGTAGCGGAAGGCCTTCAAGACTCAGTTCAACACTCTGAGGTTCTCTGAAATAAAAATTGGACTAAGCGCGCTATTTTTTAGAACAATGCTTGGAGGGGGGGGGGGTTACCGCAGTGGCATTTTCATAACTTATTTCATAAATTGTTTCAAAGCCGCTCCACGACTCACGGCTGTCGTAAACACATTAAAGCCCGCATGCGACAGGCAGTTATAGACATAACCCTCTTGTTTGCGTTTTGGTGTCGCAGTAGAGGGAGACCTATAAATGTAAGAGGTTTTAATGAAAGTTAAGAAAAAAAAATAAATGCTCTTGGGATTCTTTTTTGATATGCGGATAAGCGCCCGTTCCTTCGAAGAGTGCGTAGAAAGACACGTCCTTTTCCTAATAAGCTCGGTGTGATGTTTGCTTACACGCGCTACACAAAGGTGGTCCTCCTTCCTGCTGTATTCTTCGGCCAGTGCTATTTGCTGTGCACAGCTGGACACGCGTTATGAGAAATTTCGACCAACACCGGGTCTCTTGCCGTCGTTTCAGCCAATCGCTTATTAGTCGAAGAGGCCAGCAATTATATCGTGCATATGTCCAATAATAAGGGCAAACTATTGTGCTTTAGTCGCGCAATAAGGATTTAAAGAGAGCAGCTCAAAGTCGATCGATTTGCGAGAAACGGTGAGAAATAAAACATTTTGCACTTCTCCGTAGCAACGCCTAACGTACCTATCTTCATTAACTACTCGAAAGAATAACTTGTATTTTCTAAACAAGAGAAAGGTGAGTCATCACCAACAGACTTGAGTTAACTATAATGGCCGGCATGTTCCAAAAACTGAACTGCTCCTCAGCAAAAAAAAATGAAATGCTCAGGACCGACCATGCATTCTATTTAAGTGTTTTTCTTATACGCCTCAGCCACGAAAGCAACATTGCAACAGTGTATTGTTTATATATTTGGAAAGAGCAGGCGAAGCATGCGTGAAAGACGCAACGTAGGAGCATAGCTAGAGAAAGAAGAGGGGAAGGAGCATGGAGGCAAGGCGAGAATAATCTACCGCTGCCTTGGGCGGTGTTATCAAACGAGGGTTCGTTCTTAGGCAAACGACTTTCGCGGAATGAGTTACGAGCCCGGAGCGAGTGCCCCAGGAGTGTGGAAAGGGATCACGCACAGTTGAGTCGAAGCTGAGAGGCGTCCAACGAGGCGATGCGAGGCAATGTGTCGTCGTTGTTGAAATGACGGGGACTCATGCATAGCAGAAGCCCATCGCACCACGAAGCAGTCAAGGACGGTTACCCAGGCTTGTGCTATATAAGTGTTCAAGACAAAGAGCGCGAAGCTCTGTAGCATGGAAATGAGGTTAGCTTATTCTCTTCACTACAGCACGTTTACGGTTTCCGCTCGTCTCCTTCCTTCAGGAAATCATTACACGCTGTTTGTTTTGGTTTCAATGCTCCTGGAAGCGAAAGAAAATATTGTTAAGGTACCATCTGCATTGGGATATTTCGTTCTACTTAGAAAGTGCTCTGCCAGACCAGCGGATCGCGTTTCTGGGGTTTACATCCGGGAACGCAGGAATCAGCTAAAAGGAATGCGGTGTTTATTATGCAGATTACTTTCCCACGGGCAACATAGTTATGCATGTAAATTTTAACAAACAATACCTTAGTTAATGCGAAAATCGGTGCGATGTCAGCGCACGTTAAAGATCCCCAGGTGGCCGAAATTACTCCGTAGCCCTCCACTACGGCTCCCCTTTCTCTCTTTCCACTTTCACTCCCACCTTAATCCCTTCTCTTAAGGCGCGGTTCAGGTGTCCACAGAGCAAGTGTGACAGATACTGCGCCTTTCCCTTCCTGTGAACCAATTATTATTATTTCGACACAGCTGAAAGGAGGCCTTACAGATATAGACAACAAGAGTGCGCTGTTTTCCTTTTACGAAGAGAGATGATCTCAGCCGTGGGCACCTTTTTCAGTCTGGCACGCAAAGCAGCGGAGTGCGTTAAGAGAATATCGGAGTGGGTGAGTCGGGAATACCTTGGGTTAATTTTCTCAACAAGAAAAGCGTCTTTTGAGTTCGCCTTATGCACGCTACGATCTTTATGTGTGACACCAAGACTAAATTGAAACCAACGCTTTCCGGGAATCACTAAGAAGCTACTGTGCTCCGTATAAATTATTAGAAGCATGTTATGTATTACTTGGGTGCCAGGGATGCGTGGGGCAAAGAGTGATTCGTCAGGGGGAAGGGGGCCGCAGACGACGAGATAAAATTGTCCTTAAGTTACTAAGGCGTGTTTTCGAACATGATTCAGGACGTGTTCCTTTCCTAGAAACAATATTCTTTCGACTTCAACTGCTGAGTTCATTTGCAGCGACAAAGTATAAGTAGGTTTATGTACCATTCTTTTTATCATATATTAACCAATCAATGGCTTAATCAACGAATTTCACTGTAAAAAATTGTTTACTTGAAATCCTGCCAAAGCCAAAAATTCTCAATTGAAATTATTGATAAAAATAATTTAGATGGCAACCAACCGCAAAATCGTTAGGTATGCGTGATAAATTCCCAGTCAGGGACTGTAGCTTCCGCCCTTGTACTTCGAATTTGTAGCAGCGAATCTCTGTGCTGTGGCAGGACAGGAATGGGTTACTTTCAGTTCTTCTGATTCGGAAAATTGGCTATTCAAAGCGAGACATGCACCATCACAGCGGTAGCAGCTGCTGTAGTATTAGTTTAGTTTATGACGAAGCCTGTGGGGTATTTCAACTGTTAACGAAGAGGATGCAGTGGTGCACTTGAAATAGGGAAGTTTCATGCTAACCCTGGCGAGGAGGAAAAAGCTTCTCAATGAAACAGGACTAGAAGTGAACCTCCGCGATACTCTTCACACCATCTAAATAAGCACGCGATTCCAATCAGCTAAAGCTGCTCTTGCTTAGTCGGCTCATGCCAAGAAAAGCGCACAACAGGAACCTGTTTTCTGGCCCTCAGAAATTTGTTACCGCAAAAACCTCTCCCCCCCCCCCCCCTCCGCCCATAAAAAAAAAAAAAACAATGTTTTACGGCTAATATTTCAATCGCCGATCGCCATCCTATTCAGCTAAGTTTCACGCCTGCCAGCACTGGTGATATTTAATTATCTTATGGAGTCGTCTGCAAGCAACGTTAAAAAACTATCATTAAGCAACTCCAGCTCCGCTAATTTTGCGTTCAACGCTTGCAAATCCTATTTCCCAATTCAAGGTAAAGACAGATTGCTCACCTCTTGCGCATTATTGTTGCCAATCTGCCTTTAACGTGAGGTTAACTTTTTTTTTCCTCCAGTGGTCTGGCTTACTACGTAAGCAATAAAACAACGAAAAAGTCGTTCATAGCATCCCTTATTCGTTCACAGCTTCCTTCGCATCTTTAGCTTTTTCCGGTTTCGCGTATAGCACGTAATAACGTAGCCGAAGGTCTCAATGGCGCCCTCCTAACAGGAGGCAGTTGGCCTTTTCATCGCAGACTATTTTCCCATTTTATATGGCTGCAGAGGATGATGGGCAATTTGGAACGCTTCTGAAAGGAGTTCCTGTTTCTTCTTATGTTTAGTTTTCTTGGTGGAGCTGCAGCCAAAAATCGTGGAACCGGTCCCGTGGAGTACAAAGGATGCCGCTCTAAAATCCACCCAATGAACGCAGCTTGATTTTCACTGCAGATGTCAGCGGGAAGAAGCCCCGCAGAATACGGCGAAGCCATAAGCAGCCTACTTCCGGGCGCGTTTGAAGAGCGGCATAACGGAGCGGCTGAAGGGCGGACCAAACCGGGCACGCTTCTGGCGTATAAACTTCGGCGAATGAGCGATTCCTCTGGAGTGCGCTGCATGTTGCAAGCAGTAAATCGAGATGGGAGACGAAGTCGGCAGTCACAATTTGTTGGAAATTATTTCTTTCTGCACGCAAATAAAGTTTTCAGTGTCAGATAATAAAACTAACGATGAGTGTCTTAAAGCAGTAAACATTTCGAATGCTATAAGTAGATGTGTGGATGACTGAGAAGTAGATGTGTTATGCTTTGCGCGTTCCAACCGGTCTTTCTTTGTGAAGCCAATCCCTACTTGGTGCTGGTCAATCGGAAATACAACTATTCAGATTGTATCAGATTGTATCAGATATATTGACGTTTCGGGATGCCCTGGGCTGATATGACGTTGCAGTGAATCAATACAATTGTGTACGAGACCGTAATCAATATCCCTCACTGCTGGGGCATGAATACCTGTGTGTTGTTTGGTATTGCAGTATTCCTAATTATGCACATCGTCGCGTGTAGCTTATAAGTGAGCCTGATATATCCCTTTCTACCTACAATGCTGCCTGGTACCAGCTAGCGTATTTAGTGCATATTGCCATCGATGTTTCTTTCGGTGTCAACATCAGACCTAATTGATACATAATTAACGGTTGATATAAATTCTATACTTTTACGATATGTAGTTGTACCAGCACTCAAAGAGGAAAAATTCCTACTTTGTAAATTTTTCATTCACAAACTCAGTCTCAGAACAGTATCAGAAATATAAGGAAACTTGAAAGAATAACGGATGGCTACTGTATACCAGCATTGATAATGAATGCACATTAATTTCAACATAATCGTATAACTATAATCTGGCACAAAGAAAGGTACAAAGCGACAGAGATCCACGACAGCGGATTAGGCACTGCGTTGCGAGAAAGTTATATCCGAGCTGAAACTCATGGCGGAGCAGCTTTACAAATCGCAATGTGATAAAAGCCTTTCCTTCGTGTACACTTCCATGAAGTGAAGCTATTTTGTCCCTATTTACAACATACTCAACTAAGCAGCTCTCTTTCCTGGAACTACGTACGCTTTGACTCGCCGAGCTTCCCTGCGACTAGAATTCTTGCACGTCCTAAAGCAGCATTCTTAAAAGCGTGTTGATAAGGATAACTACATTATATTACACCAAAAAAAAAAAAGAAAAATAGTGAAGGATACCTAAGCTCTGCCTTTAAGGGTATAACATGATAGTGTAGCCAACCACTCGACATATAAAGAAGCCCCGATTTAACGAAGTCGTATGAACATGCCTGCATGGCCTAGGAGTAGCGTACCTGTCCCTGTTTCCAAGGGCCCTGGAAGGTTGATTTCTTATTCCACTTTCCCGCTTAAAGTAAGCAGCCCGAATTGGCAGCTCCTCCCAACTTTCAACATGTGCTGTCGTTAAGTCGTACAAACCATCGAAGAATCATTACGATGTCAACGGCCATGCAGATACGCCCTGCCAATGCCATACTCGTGACTTATCGCTAACAATGACAATGCCGAATTTTCTGAATAAAGAGGCTTTAACCCTAACGGGTTAATGCCAGGAGGAGATAAGCAAAGCTCGCTAGGTGCTCCCATAGCAGACCCCGATAGGTAGACGTGCCCCGGGTTCCAAAGCTCATCTGGAAGGGACTCTGTTTCCAGCAGGAAGGCAGAAAGAGAAGGGAGAAATTGAGGTCAGGACTTGACGAAAAGTCAACAAACAGGGACAGAACCGAACTTTCTCCCGCAGCCTCTACGCGCGAGCTCGGCTCCCCGACTATATATTTTAGCTTTCTTCGGAAACTCTCTAAGCTGCATCGCCAGAGCTTAGCTTTTTGTGCATCGAATTACGTTGCCTATTGTGCTCAAGTTTTTGCCCGGTCCAAATTCAAGATCCCCGCTCCTGCACCACCATTTTGCTTTCTTTCGGTTTTGTATTCCTTTCCTCCCGTATTCCTTCTTTTTGATTCTGTTCTTTTTTTTCTTTCTCTAGTTCTTCTATTCACTTTCACTTGGAGCCGAAAAGCATCTATTCCTTGCTGTTGTGCTTCTTTATTTATCTCTGTTTTGTGTTTCTACACTCTGTCCACGTTGTTCACAGCCGGTGTGTACTCTGTTCCCTTCGTCCTGGTCTCGTCCTTCTGGTGCACTTGGCTGTCCCGCGCCATTTCGGTGGCTCGCCTATGCCGCAGTCAGACTTCAATTTGTCGTCTTCCCGACTTGGCGACTCTATCTCATTCTCTTTCATTCGTCTCTCCTTCCAGCGGCCCTTGTTACCGTACGCCGCTGGCATTTGTTCCCACCCAATAACTTCCCCCGGAGCCAGTTGTATATATTTATCAGCAGATCTCACAAATGAAGGAAAAATCTATGCTTGTTTTGTTCTGTTGAGACGTGCGTTGCGTCGTACTTTTTTCGTTATGTTATAAATGCTTCATCTTCTCTTGCAGCTGTTTCTTTTTGTTACTTCAAAACGTTCTGTCCAAATACGGTTTTAGCATTTGCACTTTTGCTCCCTAAAATTTACGCCGTTTCGTGAAAATGTGATCTGGTATGTTGCCGGAGTCTTTATTTTTAAGCTTCCAACGATTCGGTATATCTTTCTCAGATATTTTTTATTCAACGCCATTAGTGCTATGAAACCATTGTACGAGGGTATTATACACTCTATTATATGTTATTTGTTTTTCTATATAACTGCTGTAACCAAACATATATTTGGATTATTTTATCAGAGTGTGCCTGTTGGCAGATATTCGAGTTGAGTGTTCGCTGAAGTTAATTACACTCAACCTGCCAGTATTTACTTTAGTTCTGTGCAATTATTGTTGACGAGCAGAGCGTATAGTTAAGCGCAAGTAAATTTAATGTGTGCTAGAATGCGTCAAGCTTCAACAGAGCAGGAAATGATCATATAGAGGGTAGGTAAATCGACATTGTAATTTATATTAAAATCATTATATTACATATGCAAATTGACATCATGATTACGTTACAACTAGAACAAAATCTGCTATACGCTAACAGATCCTGTAAGAGAGGCCTGTATCAAACATCTATAGGGCTGCTTCGGTTAGAGTCTGAATACCAGAGCTAAAAACCCGGCATAGCGCAAATTACATAATTACATTCCTGAAATCCACCTTTTCCGCATCCAAACGTTTCCACTCCGCCAACTACACTCCCAGCCTACGCGTAATGCGGTAGCCGCCATTAAGCTTTAATCTCGTATACCTGCACACCGATTAATTTACCCAGCTCTTTCTTGATTCCTCCACTCGACAAAACAGTGGGAAAGATTTGTTGTTTTGCGTTTTACAGGTCTCTGCTTTGCTGGGTGAAAGTGCTTTTTCTTCATCCTACACTGTCAAAATAGTTCGCGCTGTCTCCGAAACCGTACATTTAGATTACTGTTAAGCTTCCGTCGTCTGGTCAGAACATGAAGGTAGTAAGATCTGCATGCACATATTCTCGCCTCTAACTTGAGGTTGATATCGCTTTTAAAAGTGATTCGATGAAATGCTACCACTTCCTAATCCTCTACCTTGTGAAAGCGATAACCTACAAGTTTTTTATCGTTTACCCCTTGGCGCTAGAAAATATTGGTTAGTATTCTAAATCACCGTTCCCGCCCAATCACATTCGAGACGTCTGCACTTCCGGTCTTGTGCTGGTGAACAGCTACAAGCAATTATTAAACAGAGCGGGTACAACCGGAGAGGAAGATGCTAGAAAGTTTCAACATGAATTGAGCGGTCGACGCTCTCAACCGCGCTTTCTCGACCAAGAGATCCTGCCGGACCCGCGCTTGCATGTTTTGCGTGCTTTTGTGCGTGCATGAGTGCGCTTGAGTACATTAGCTGCACCGCCAGTATTTGAAAAAGCTGACATGAACGCGCACGGATTGAACTTAGGGATGCTTTACGTACCTTCGGCAGGAGGCTGCGAACTCAAACCTCTCCTTTCATATGGGAAGGTGATATCAGAATCAGCCTAAAAGGACCCTTGCATTCACGTTATTCTTAGATCACAGGCACGTTCATGCGGCTTAGTTAAAGCGAGGCTCTATATGTGGCGTGGTAGCCTGCGCTATCGCTCCATACCCGTAAAGGTATAGCTTAAGTGTCCCCCATAACTCTTGAACTACGGCGATACATTACGCGTCACCCAGCATGGCATACAAACAAACACTTGTGACTGCATTTGTCGAAGGAGAGTTTACTTTAAAAAAGATGAATTCAGATGGTTTTGACTTTTGAACTCCAGTACTTTGGACGAAATTTGCAAACGACAATCATATGAACGGATGAAACGCCAACAGCGTGAGGCTTATGAGGATTACGTGTTCTTCCTGACCGAGAATCACACAGCCCGGGGGAGCCACGTAGTGGGCATCTGGACGTTCCTGGAAAGCGGTCGCAACTGACTTGTCTAATGGCTCGATATCGTAAAAAGCTTCAATATTGTATTCGTGGGCGTTCCCGCCTCAGTATCCAAAATTCGTCTATTTTACGCGACATCGCATATATCTCGTTCCGCTGAAAAGTCTACCGCTGTATACTTTTCCTGCGGCAGTCGAAAAAATCCAGATTAGTGGACAGGGTCACGGCGTCCGGAGCACATGAGCTGACGCGCGAATTTCACACACTCCGTAGCAGAATAAAGCTTAGGAAGGAAAATTAACTGCTGAGCTAGTTGGTTGTCAAACATAACTAAATGGTATTAGGCTAAACACACGCACACAAGAAAGAGGACACCACGGGCGCTTACTCCAGCATGGCTGGAGTCCATCCGCTGGAGTAAGCGCCCGTGGTGTCCTCTTTCTTGTGTGCTTTTGTGTTTCGCTTAACTAATTTAGGGAGTATCTAAATGAAGCAAGAATCGGTGAGAAGGCTCATCTAATGAGTGTCATCAAATAAATTTGTCGCCATGAATATTCTAATAGATGTGGGCACCCAACGTACAGGCCACGAAGGTTCGTTGATAATAGGTTGGTAGGGGAACCGAGTAAATACGATTCAATCTGAGTGACATACTAACCTATGAACGATATTTACTGATGTTACCGCAATAACATATTTAAGAATTTGGATATGTTAAATAAAACATCAAAAATATTTATGGAATGAAAAGGCAGTCATAGAAGTACTATATTTTGCATATTTAAGACGAAGCACAAGTTTTTTTTCCCCCGAAAGTGCAATGTGGTTTGAGTATTCAGGGCGCGGCGACCGACAATGGCAGTCCAAAATAACTTCGCCAGGCAGCGCGTTGCGCACTTAAGCAGCACCAGTGCCTTAGTCTTCCAATATGCGCGCACTCCAACGCAACCACTATCCGGTTGCCAGTTTCCTAGCTCACCCTTTTTTCGATATATGAGCAAAAAAACAAAAAGGGGAAGTGTCCTAGATCTCCCCAGAAACGGGGAAATTGCCACCCAGACTGAGCGCATGGGTGCCCATTCGCTGGAAAGGGATCCTTTGGGTTCCACGCCGCCAGCTTTGCCAATGCCCTTTCTCCTACCAGTCCCTTGCGGGCCATTTAGTCGACCACGCCTCGCTGAGTCGCCATCAATAATTCAGGCATCTGCTGCCCGCGCTGCAAACGCCTTGTGCCCTGCACCAGCTCTGTAATTTCCTCCTTCATGCTATCTCTTCTCCCCTTCATCCCGTCTAGCCTTCGCTTCTTAGGATTGGTTGTCATCGTTATAACGCACTGTGTAGCACGTTCGCGGCGCAATATTTGTGCTATATCACCCCTTCTTACAGTTACTCCGTCCGTCTTGTAATGATGCCGCAGGACGTTTACTAATTATGGAAGCTGCAATTATAAAGCTAGCTGTAACAAAATCTTTGCAAGAAGCCTGCTATTCAAATGTTTCTAGGAAATGATTACGTATTGTCATTGACCCTGCCTCCATCCGCCTACAAATACAAGGTTTCTTTAGTGCTACATGGTTGGTCTGAGTTAAGCAATATTCATGCTCTAATAACTGCAACGTGCCCATTAACAGATCTTTTCGGCTCGCGTTGTTCTGTCATGCGCGCTGTTTACTTCTGCATGTAAGACAAAGATATCGCTGGTGTTAGTTTCAGCGAGCTCGCGCCACGTGCCAAAAACCGGCACAGGTTAGGGGTTCAGTGCTTCCGCACAGTTCGGTACATGTAGCTGCCTTTCCTACGTCAATTTATACTCATTCATTCAATGCACATGGCTTCTTAAGTTCCCTAGCGTGATTGATTTGTGTTGAAAAAGTATCACCCTGTTAATCCTGAACACGAGCTCAAAAGGTTCGGTTCTCTTTCAAGCTGACCATGCTAGCAGCCTTAATGATCAACGAAGAGGTTTCTTGTTCGATGATCCTCTGCGTACGTGTCAAACTACTTTCATAACTTGACTGTCGTAACCTTTGAAACACGCCCACACCGCATTTAATACAAACCGTTTCCTCCAGGAACTGCGTTCCATCCTTTGATATAATTACTCTTCCTAATCCTATTCCCCGTATCGACTTTCCCTGGAGCCTCAGGCTCAGTTACATTGGTTACTGTTATTAGCATTATATTTGGAAAGACACTGACGTCTGATTGCATACAAGTTCTGCCCGCGTACTCTCCTTGTGGAGTTTTTCTCAAACAATTAGTCCGGATTTTGTCCAACTACTCAACAAACCCTTTACTTCATATTCCCCATTTTCAACAGCATTCATGTCTTCAGGGGTGGGGGTGCGACTAATTTGCTCCACTCTATTCTAAACTGCTTTCTCTGCTCCGTCTTGCTCCGAAACGCAGTAGTGGCCCAAACATTTTCCAAACTCCCTCTTCCTCAATGTTTTACCCTCAAATTTTCCTGGGCATGGGCTTTTGTCGAATAGTGGGACTGTAATGGCATTGCTTAGAAAAAATGCTGTCAGGCGAAATTCAATTAAATAACGACAGAAACACAACACGTTGGTGACAAGTTGTGAGTTGCGTGTCGACGCTACAGGGGTCGCCACAGTTGTAATCATCCAAAAACAGCGCGAACAAACGCGATGTATCACCAATTCGCCCGCTTAATACAGTTGTAATGATGGCAGCACATGGCTGGCAGATGTATCACGCATATTTCTCTAGGGCTAATACAAATTAAATTTTCTTTAACTAGAGAAACACAAATAATAATAAATGTCTCTTCGCGAGTAAATTTAAGACCAGCGAAAAGCATTTCAAAAATTTAATCGTGAAAGAAATGTTTTCATATGAAATGGGACCTTCTTCCAGCCTATTGAATCCTTGGTGGGGGGAGAAGCGAGAGAAGCAGATACCACAAACAACCACCGCTTGTCCGGCTACAAAGCGGTACATGCTATGTTCAATGCTTAAATAAATTTCGCTGTCCAAAAAGAAAAAATGAGCTAGGTATTTCGCAAGCGTTTTTGTCTATAAAAAGCGTGCCAGGTCTAAAGGACATCGTTGAAGTGTTATGCAGGTGAAGTCACGAAGGTGCCAATCCCTAGAAATATTCTCAAGGAATGTCATACAAGGTATATCGCCAGCGTTCCGAAATTAATGGAGCCCCAGCGTCACACAAGCAAAAACATTAGGAGCCACTGGCAAAAAACAGTGAAGCAAACAAGCTGAAGAAAAAAACCGATATCCTTCAGTGCCGCCAATTCTCTCTGAAAGAACTTTACTGACCAGTGCTCAGAAGTTTCTTAGCACAGGCATAGCAAAAAAATGGATGAGCAGGAGATAGGGGAAATATCCTAACCATTGGCATGAACTCAGAACCAGTGGCTGTGCATAAACACGTCAAAATTGTATCAAGTCAAAACGGTAAATCGTTTAGTCAAATTTGATGCTCAGATATTAAATGTGAAAGCAAGCATTCCATTTGATACTAATCTTTTCTAAATTGTTGCTCAGGTCAGGTGCGGTTATTTTAAACACTTGTACATATCTTGGCTGTTTGTCATGCCTTGTTAGAGATGCCTGCGTACTCATCAAAGTATCGAACGTTGAGTAAAAGGATTCAGTACACTGCATATCAGAAATAAAAAACTGCATTTATTAAAAGCATTCATTCCTACAGAAACGCTCCAAAACATAATTGCAATCCCCCAAACTCTCCTTTTATTTCTTCAAGCCTTCTTCAAAACGGCTTTAGTTGTGCCCTTTGAGCTTCTCGAGACTTCTTGAGGCTGCTTAAACATCTGTGCATTCCATAAATAATACATGTGGCCCACTGAAGCCACGAGGATTATACTGAACTTATTAGGGTCCTGCAACCCTGTTGGGCCGTATTGCCACCTTTGAAATCATGGGTATCTTGTAGGCTTACCCCTACCTGGCATTTCCTATCATTGCTAGTTCTAGTTCTTTCGTTAGAGTTTGCTAGCACCTGCCCCTTTTGGATCTAATAACAAAGCCTCTGCTCCCATTTTCTTATTCTGCCAAATTTGAATTCTTCACATGTCGATCCAGCGTCTCCGGGGCAGGCTCAATTATTTCTCGCCGCCCCGCATCGGCTGCTTTTGTATTCTGCTGCAGTTCTCTGACTACTCTTTGCCGACCGGCATCTCTCGAATAGACGTCTATTCTCAGCTTTTATTTTTTCTGACAGTCTAGGACAAGTCAGTGCCAGCTGCCCAGTACATGTATTTTCCCCAATGTATTTTTGTCCTTGACTACGCTCTCATATTTTGTCTGGTGCCGTTGCTTAGCCACTGCTTTGATCCCTTATTTTCTTTTTTGCAAAACAGGCAACTGCAGCACTAGTTGCAAAAGAAAAGGCTGCAGTGTGATTTATTTTTCGCACTCCTGGGATCGGAATGCGCTGCGTGTGAAAGACCGTTTACTATCTTACTGAAATTAAGCGGCCTCAAAAGTTGCGCAGGTAATCTACAGCAATGCCAATTGCGAATTCACTCCTCGTAACTAACGTCTACCGAGGCAACTGCATGTCTCAGAGTCATGACCTCGTCACTCTTTGTGCTGCAAGAGCAGCGGAAGCCAGCCACTGCTGTTTTACCCATTCGCTGCTGGGCGTCGTGCCATCGGCTTTGCGCAACGATCTTCCACGCCTCCCAATTTTTGCTTTCCCTCCTGTACGTGATGTGTGTGCAGCAATCGGTTAGAAGTTCTTTTCTTGCTTGGTCACTGCCGCTACGCGCTCAGCACTTCCTGACCCGAAGGGCATCAGGCCTTTGTTCCCACTGCGAGGAAAGGCTCGTCCGTATTTCACTCCTGAGATGCGGTTTATCTTTCTCTTCTGCCAACTTCCCCATTTCCCCAATTTCTTTGGGCGCACGGCTCTTCGTTCCCCTCTCCTGCAATTTCGCGCTTATGTTGCACTGCTTGAGTACTTTTTGTGTATTTCGCTAACCCACCCTTACTTTCAGATGTTCTTGGTTGGAAGCGATCCTTTCTTCCCGGAAGCGCGTTCGTACACGAGTTGTTGTCCTTTTCCCTATTTTTACCTGAAAGCCTTTCTGCACAGGCCATGTCCGTATTCAGTAAAAAATGTGTCCAGAGCGAATTAAGCGTATCTTCCCCTTCTGTGGAAGTTGAAAGTAGAGATGTCGAAGCAAGAGCAAATAACATATCAAAAGACATATCGGCCTCCACTTACTTGTGATGCCTACTTTTGTACCTGTATATAGTTCCATCTTCCTTCTCACCACATCTGGATTCATCAGTACCTTCTTTCTTTTCTTATTCCCTTTCTCCAGCGCAGAGTAGAAGGCCAGTCATTGTATTTCATCTTCGAGGCTGGCATATCTGCTCTTCAAATCTGTCTAGAAAATGGCAAAACAAAAGTGCCAACTACAAGTGACAGAAGCGGGCCTGCAGTCAGGTTGACCCTCATTGATCCGAAGTTCTGGGCCCTCTTCAGTGCTTCATTTATTCTATTTGAAGCGGGTCTCCAATGCTTGCCACTCTGCCCTTTGCGAGCACGAAGCGTGGAGGCAGAATTCTCCTGACTTCATTCGTATATCTCCGAACTATCGCTAATCTAAAATAATTTGAACTTGGGTGATATAGTGTATAGCCGTTGGTAAGGGAAACACAAGCGCACACAGGAGACCCCACGGAAAGAAGAAGGCTACCCCGGATAGCGCCTGTCCCGTAATTTTCTTTCTACCATGCGGTACATGCGTAAAGGGCAGACTAGAGGGGCTAGCCTGGGCCGCCAAGTCGACGGCCAGTCTCTTAACGTCTACAGCTACTCCGAGGTCGACGCTGGGCCTAATGGTCCATCGTTAAGAGAGCTCTATGGCCACCTTCGGGAAGAAAGCCCCATTACGTGTGCCGCACGCCCTTGCACTGCTAGTGCTACTGCTGTGAGGTGGCGAGGGCCCAGTTTTCTTTTTTTGTGCTGCCACCCCGGTCTATTTCAGTTGCGCGAGGCGTCCGGTTTTTGTTTTTTCTTCCGGTCCCTCACCATTCTCTGAAGCGTCTCTGTTCTTCAGGATTTCGGGTATGAGTGGCCAATCCCCTCCCATTACCCCCTCCCCACTTTCCTGGATATTCTCATTTGCATTGATCCCTTCCTTGCGCAAATAGAAACGTCCGCTGTTCTTCCATAAAATTGTAAATTATAAAGGAAGCCTTTTGAGACATAGACACTATCTGATTTTTCTTTTTTTTTTTTTGTTTGAAGCTAATGACGCCTTTTTATTTCGTGGTAGTGCTCGAATTCAGTCGGAAGCGGGTCATTCTCGGCATACACGAATTCGAAAGCGCGGTTCTTGTCAACCCCGACAACAGGTCGGGAGAGTGCTTATATTTTCCGCCCGTTCTGTGTCGTTACACTCAGCGCCCGCTCAGTATCTGCTTCCAGTAGGCTGTGCGTAAGTTTCGCGTACTGTCAGGTCAGCTGTAAATCTTCAGAGCGAAGTTTGCACGCGAGATTCACTAATATCACCTCCATTCTGCTTTTCAAATGGGGATGTAATATCTGATATGTCGGTTTCGTTATACGCAGAAAACGTTCTCTGTGGAAGCGGGTGCAGTGAAATGACAGGCAGTGGTGCATTACGCGAAATGTCCTAGCGTTGTATGATCTGCTTCGAACATGAATAAGAATGAGTTTTTTATATCTTTAGGCTGAACGAAGCCCTAATGTTTGAAGTCTAGAACAGAACGGCATAGCTTTAATGGTTGCTTTCATTTCATGGGAGTTAAACCTTGTATCGAGTTGAGAGCGGGGAAGGGGATCACTATGCTCTTAACAACGAAAAAATATTATTGTGGTAGCCAAAAAGCAGATTTGTTTCTCTGCGAATAACGAAAACGGCATTTCTTCTGGCATTTACTGTCCTAATGACCATACTGAACACTAAAAGGCGCTCGTTGTGTTTTAAAAACGAAAGAACTTCTTAGTCTTGCAAAGTGCTCTCTCTTATAATGTAGGACTACCGTACGTATCGAGCTCACTCTCCGGGACGAACAGCCGATAAGAACATTCCGCGCAGAATTCGAGGAATAATAAAAAACACACCTGCGCACTTGGGCTTCTCTGTTTGACTTAGGAAGACAAGGCTTCGTTCTGGATGATGTGGAGTGTGCTAAGGTGCACTGTAGCTCCACCCGGCTTCAAGAGTTTTACATGTCACTTCACGTGTTGCACGTGGGAATTAAAGTGAACGTTTCTGATTGCATTTGTAAGCACTGAGATTATGCCTAAATGTTAGCCTTGTTTCATGTACAACCCGCATATGTGGGGTGAAGAATTTTCTTCACAAGTGTATCTTTAGTCCTATTTGTACTCCGTAACGATTTGGCCAATAAATATTTACTTCTATCGCTTCTCGCCGGGCCTAAACTTTTATAGATTTTATGGTGAAAGAAGACTTTTAATATGCAGGTAATTATGTTATGCAGTGTACGAATGAATTTAGTAGCGTTTCGAATAAAGACAGGGTGATTCATACAACACTACAAGTAGTGCTAATGCAAACAAACTAAGATTTAAAGAACCTATGTTACTGAATATAAACATTAATCTTCTTAAAGAAGAGAATAAAGACTGTTTGTGTGCAACGTCAGCATCCCACCACATCATAAAAATAGTTCGCGGGCTTGAAAAAGCCTAATCAAAGCCAGGTAGAGATCTGGATCTCGCTTAGTCGCTTTATTCGGCCAGAGGAGTCTAAACAAGACCGAAGGAAGTATTTTTGGTAAGACAAAAGGAAAAAGGAATAAATAAAAACGCGCATAATCCAGCCATCCTCTTCGTCTCATACTGCTAGCAGCACTGGCGTCCCGACGCAAACAACCTCCCAGTGAGCTAGGGGATTTTTCCTGGGATCTTAAAGAGCTTGTATCGTCATGGATGCACTCACCTCCACCTGTCTCTAATACGCGGCTTGATTCTTCCCTGTCTGCGAGAGAGGCTGGCACGCTTCGAGTGCCAGCCTCTCAGAGTGCCAGCTATGCCGATGACGACATAGAAAGCGAAGGGCAGTGCAGCAATACACCTGACTAGACAAATGTAACAATGGACTACCAAGGAATGAAGAATGATGCCAAGATAATCGAGACGTCCACGCTATGGGGCTTGGATTGGAGGGCGGGGTGAAGATGACATGGAGAGAAATAGCTGCTCTGTATGAGGGGCACAAGAAGGCGTGTCCGGATAAAGAGGGCAAGGAGGTGCGAAGTGTGATGTTCCATTTTGGCGAATTTTTATATTTCATTATCATCATCATCATCAGCATAACTATACCCACTGCAGGGCGAAGGCCTCTCCCATATTTCTCCACTTAACCCGGTCCTGTGCTAGCTGGATCCACTTGACCCCTGCGAACTTCTTAACCTCATCCGCCCACCTAACTTTCTGCCGCCCCCTGCTACGCTTTCCTTCCCTTGGAATCCAATTTGTTACCCTCAGCGACCATCGGTTATCCTCTCTTCGCACTACATGTCCTGCCCATGTCCATTTCTTCTTCTTAATTTCTACTAGAATGTCGGTAACTTGAGTTATTTCTCTGACCCACTCTGCACGCTTTCTATCTCTTAATGTTACCCCTACCATTTTTCGTTCCATAGCCCTCTGGGTTGTCTTCAACTTAAGTAGAACTCTCTTGATTAGCCTCCACGTTTCAGCCCCATAGGTGAGTACAGGCAAGATGCAACTGTTGTATACTTTCCTCTTGAGCGATACCGGTAAGCTGCTAGTCATAATATGCGAGTGCTTGCCAAATGCGCTCCATCCCAATCTTATTCTTCTTGTTATTTCCTTTTCATGGTCCGGATCTGCGGTTACTACCTGTCCTAAGTAGACATATTCGCCTACTACTTCCAGTATTTCGCTACCTAATGTAAACTGCTGTTCCTTCCCGAGGCTGTTGAAGATTACCTTAGTCTTCTGCATATTGATTTTCAAGCCTACCTTTCTACTTTTCATGTCTAGGTCATCAATTATTATTTGCAGTTCATCCCCCGAGTTGCTTAGCAAGGCAATGTCATCAGCAAATCGCAGATTACTGAGGTATTCTCCATCTACCCTTATCCCTAACTGCCCCCATTCCAAGTCTCTGAATACTTCCTCTAAACAAGCTGTGAATAGTACTGGGGAGATTGTGTCTCCTTGCGTAACACCTTTCTTTATGGGAATTTTGTTACTTGCTTTATGCAGAACTATGGTTGCTGTGCAGCCACTATATGTATCTTCCAGCATTTTCACGTACGGCTCGTCTACCCCCTGATTTCGCAATGCCTGCATCACCGCCGAGGTTTCAACTGAGTCAAATGCTTTTTCGTAGTCAATGAATGCTATGTACAAGGGCTGGTTATATTCCGAACATTTTTCTATCACCTGATTGATGGTATGGATATGATCGATAGTAGAGTACCGTTTCCGAAACCCTGCTTGATCCTTTGCTTGATTGCAGTCTAAGGTGGTCCTGATTCTATTAGTGATTACCTTAGTAAATACCTTATACGTAACAGACAGTAAGCTGATTGGTCTGTAATTTTTAAGGTCCTTAGAGTCCCCTTTCTTGTGAATGAGGATACTGTTTGCATTCTTCCATGGTTCCCTTACCGTCGATGACACCAGGCACTGCGTATACAGGGTGGCCAGTTTTTCTAGCACGATATCACCCCCGTCCTTCAGCAAATCTGTAGTTATCTGATCTTCTCCAGCTGATTTCCCCCTTTTCATAGTTTCTAGTGCTTTCTTGACCTCGTCCTTCGTCACTGGTGGAACGTCTGACTGTTTTTCCCTACCGCCAATCTCATTACGGTCCTGACTACTTTGGTTACTGTAGAGATCTGTATAGAACTCCTCGGCTACTTTGACTATATTTTCCATATTAGTGATGACGTTGCCCGCCTTGTCCCTTATCGCATACATCTGGTTTTTGCCGATGCCCAATTTCTTCTTTACCGCTTTAAGGCTTCCCCCTTTATATTTAAGGCTTTATATTTTGCTAGACATAAGTTCTTACTCTTATACTTATCTCTGTGAAATATATTTCAGTGCACAGTAGAATAAAACCAACACGCCGTTTGTGGTATCCAAACCCACGACCTCCGGATTCGGAGGTCATATGTATAGAACCCACCGGCGGCGGGTTGCAATTTCTTCTATGTTGCGTGTTCTTTTTTTCTTCTATTTTGTATTTAATTATCCTCCATGCAGAAAGATATTATTACTACTTCATGTCAGCTGCAACATAAGAAAAAAATAAAAATTGATCCTTTATGCTTTCCTTTATATTGGGGATTGTTCGCTTCTTTGATTTGTGTATGATAAGGATCACCCCACATTCCCTATATTTGTGAAGATCAAATTGACTAGTAGAATCATATATAAGATTTTTTGTTGCAACCGCGAAATTTCGGAAGTCTTCACCTACTTTCTTTTGATGCCTGCAGTTACTGGCATGACACGTACTAGCTTCGACTAATTAAAATTATCAATGTTTTACAAAAGTGTCACAAGCGTCCGAAAATTTTGTTGCATTAGCCTCTGCTTTTCTCGCAAGGGTATATTATACATGAGCAATCTTGTGAGCCTCACAGGTGCATACAGTGTCTTCAACTCATTTCCATTCTCTCTATCGCATTTGCATGACTCCTATTGCAAAATGCGTTCGAACGGGACTGTATAATTTGTTTTAGGCTACTTTAAATATGAAAACAAAATAACAAGAAGAATAAGATTGGGATGGAGCGCATTTGGCAAGCACTCGCAGATTATGACTAGCAGCTTACCGGTATCACTCAAGAGGAAAGTATACAACAGTTGCATCTTACCTGTAGTCACAAATGGGGCTGAAACGTGGAGGCTTTCTACTTAAGTTGAGGACAACCCAGAGGGCTATGGAACGAAACATTGTAGGGGTAACATTAACAGATAGGAAGCGTTCAGAAAGGGTCAGAGAAATAACTCAAATTACCGACATTCTAGTAGAAACTAAGAAGAAGAAATGGACATGGGCAGGACATGTAGTGCGAAGAGAGGATAGCCGATGGTCGCTTAGGGTAAGAAACTGTATTCCAAGGGAAGGAAAGCGTAGCAGGGGGCGGCAGAAAGTTAGGTGGGCGGATGAGATTAAGAAGTTCGCAGGGGTCAAGTGGATGCAGCTAGCACAGAACCGGATTAAGTGGAGAAATATGGGAGAGGCCTTCGCCCTGCAGTGGGTATAGTCAGGCTGAAGATAAAGATGAAGAAGAAGAAGAAGAAGAAGAAGAAGATGATGATGATGATGATGATGATGATGATGATGATGATGATGATGAAATATGTGGAAGACCTGACACCGAAACTCCTACATTTGTTTCCTCACTTAATGAACAGGTGTATAGTTAGATCAGTTTTTTTTTTATTTTATTCAAATCAAACTCAATCTTTATTTCATTTTATCCAGGAAGATAGGGATGCGGAAAGAAGGCTGCTGTTAAGCATCTTGACGAGTTTTCATCCCCCGCCCACAAGGGAAAATAGCTGCGTACATCACAGATACGTATAGTTTAAGGCTTATATTTACTTTAGTTTTTTGTGCCAATAGTACTGACTGCAGCCTGCAACAATAAACATTAAGATCTTGAAATGTGTTGTTCTAGACTATAGAGTTTTGTACGGTCGACCCGTTTGCATACGAACAACTTGAATTTTTGCTCGGATATAACGAAGGACGCGTATGTAACACGCGAGTTCGATATACCGAAAGCTCCAGGTAGAGCGACTCAGATATAACGGATGCCTTGATAAGTTCTCCATTCTTGCAAGAGTAGGGTGGTAAAAGTGAACAACTTTTAATATCCTCAGCATCAGTCGGAGGGAACACCCTAAAGTTTTTCATTATTCGTTCGTGTCAAGCATGGCGCTCGGTATTAATTCTAGTCCTCCTCTCTAAGCTGAGGCCCATACCATATATACTTGAAGTTTTTTGTCATACAGCGAACATTGTCATGTATGGAGGATATGGGCGTTATGCAACCATCAAGGCCCCAGAAATAAAAACATGAACAATTTATCCGCACCAGTCTGACAGTTGGAGAACAGCGAATCCTAAAGTACTTGAAAGCGAGAATGTCGGCATAGTCGAGGGTATCACGCAAGGAATCCATAAAATCGCTGGATGCAAACTAAAAACTAAAAAACGATAACAAAATGCAAGTGGAAAAAATTGGCAGCGGCTTAGCTTTGCTATGCCTGGATATACGTAGCTTAATGCATTGTCGTATTGCCAGTGATCACAGAGAACCCTTCCTTGTTTCTCCTGCGAGTTTGTTAATTCAGTTTCGGTTTAGCATTGGGACGATGCTTCTTTTCGAAGGAAGGCAGTGCAGCCGAAGAAGAGGAAGCGTGAACATTTTTGAAGAAAGAAGATGCTAAGGGGGGGGGGGGGGGGGGGGTGCGAGTGATCTCGCGACTGCGCATAACAGGCGGCGCACACTCAAGCGAAACTCGGCTCTGACCCGCGTAGTATAGTTACAGAAGCACGGATATCCTGATCAATGACGGTGTCGGGATGATTAATAGGGCAAGGTGCTGAGGATGGAAACACAGGACATTGCTACAACTAAAGGTAAAAGAAGAAAGGTACAAATATAGAAGAGGGAAAGGACTACGGTGAGATTATGAGGGTAGCGCGTCACTGCAAATGCTTCGGTAATCTCGGCACTCAACGTCAAGAATACACAGGACAGACATCGTGGCCATGTTGGAAAGCCTCTTACTTCAAGGAACCTTTAACAACGATTGGAAATGAAGGGAGAGCAAAAAAAATCACCATTGCTGCTTTCTTGCTTGCGTCAAAGGCTTGAATACATTCTTTTACGGCCTTAGAAGCGCGTCCGAAGATAAAAATGGAGAAGTTAACTGTGTCCTTTTCCTTGCTTCTTTGCAACACCTTGCTTTATTCGAGCGTTGTGCCTTTTCCAAAGCATACACCTCTCTAGCCACTCTACTGGCCTTCGTTTGGGTGCACTGAAGGGAAAGAAAAAAGGCATCTGAAAATTACCTTAGTATTTTCACTCCCACCGTCTGTCTTCGATGATATAGGTCATTTTGTGTTCGCCATTATCGCAATGTTCGCAGTATCGTCGTCGAGAGGTCGTCCCCATTCTAGACAGGTCACTGTTTCCACGCGGGAGAGCTAGTTTTCTCGGCGTACGTCTAGGCCTACGTGCCCTTGCTAAGAGGTCATCTATAAACGACCAACGAAGGGAGTCTACCACACAGGAAGGGCTCAACGGCCAAGATTAAAGCAAGTGAACTGGAACGATGGTGAGAAAGAAGAGTGCTCGTCAACACACAAAGGGGGGACTTGGTATCACTTGCGGATGATAAGAGAGGGAGGGGAAATATTTCCAACGGCCGCGATGAAACATGCAGTAGGTTCTCAGTGCTATGAAAAGACGACCCGCCTCTGTAAAGGTAGCATTCATTTTCCGTATTAACAGCTCATTAACATGTTCTGGCTGAAACATCCACTCCTCCGTGGTCGTTCAGGTAAGAAAGGATAGAAGAAGACGAAGGGGCGTTATATGTAAAACAGGGGTATAAGTTGGGAGAGGAGACTGTATTGGGAACAGCAGGGGATTGCAGCGGCAAACACACTTCGCCTTAATCGCCTTGCACTTCTCTTTGTTGTGAACTGATGATGGATGGCGTACATTGGGTGAAAGAGGAAAGGACGCAGACGTTTCATTAAAGTGCTGTTGATAATTATGTTGTTCCCCCTTTTTTCTGTCACTTCTGCCACACCAACTCTCTTGTGATTCTTTCGTTCGCTTTTCGGCAAATTAAGCACCAAGGATGAGAGGGCGCTGCATGATATAAGATGACCGCTTTTATCTTTCCGCCAGCCGACGATAGCTTGCGAGCTTCCACCATTTACGTCTACACATTAAGGCTGTACTTTAAATGCGCTAAAGGAAGGACTGAAAGAAATATACACAAAAATTAATTAAGCCTTCGATTAACAAGCCAACAGAGAAGTATAGAAACGGTCGTTAGACGCAGTACTTTATTTTGTAATGAACGTTTTCTAATCTCTATACAAATAAAAATAAACAGATTGAAAAGAGAAACAACATTGTCCGTGTGCGTGAAATGCTATCGCGTCATACCTTATCGGCGGAACTTAAGCTTTCCCCCAATTTTTCAAATTGTATGTTAAACCACAGGATATGGGGCTGTAATAGTAGTAGTCTGTTTTGCTTGTAACGCGTACGGTTGCTTGAGGGAATAGTTTCGACTGTCGACTGTAGTTTCTTTCCTGCGGTCGTGCTTCGCGGATAATGTTCGCCAGAGTGTAGGATTTAATTAGGCTATCCTTACCGTAGATATGTGATAAAACCGTAGAAAAGAAAAGCAGGCGAAATAATAAATAAAAGTTTTATTGAGAGCCTCGGCCGGTATCAGCTTAAACTCTCGGAAAATAGCTGCAAGCCCACTAGACACACCTCCTCCAAACGACCGGGCAAATCAGAGAAAAGCATTATTAAGGACTAATGTGAAAACGACAGAAGAATAAATCACCCTGCAAGTTCGACTCGCACTTCCCTCACAACCCGTCGAAGGGCGGTTCTTTTTCCATAAATGCCTATCTTTTGTTTTTTGATCTTCCATGTGAACAGCGCGGTAGCCTACACGGAGCTAAGAGTCCTGATAGAGTACCTGTCCGGAACTAAGCAGGATTTACGCGATGTAGCAGCGGCAACGCGGCAAGAGAGACAGGAACGCGAGACAGGGACGGGCAAGACCTTCCTGCGTCTTTCCTCTCCGCACAAGAACTCCTTCGGAAAGTCACGTCAGAACCAACCGAGCAACCATGACAACAGGTCGGTTCTTCCTCAATTATTCGCAAACGTTTCTCTTTTTCGTTTCCTAGAACAACTCCCTCCGCAACTTAGCTCTAATACTGACTGGAGAAGGTTCCATTCAGCCGCCTTCTCTTCCCCGGTCCCTCCGTCTCTGGGGACGAGTTCGAAATAACGTGTACCGGAACAGATCGCGCCCACGTTCAGTAGCACTTGTGGTAGGGTCTTGTTTGTTTCTTTCACTTACTGGCAGCTTGATGGCATGGGCCCCCTGCCGGCAATACGTCTTGTTCAATACGGTTCCATGAACTTGGTGTGTTTCCTGTTGTGTCATCCGGAATGTAGTGAAAAATAGGCATTAGCTTTTGCGCTTGAATGCGGGTGGTGCTTTAAATGTGTCTAAAAAGAACGAAGCCCCTAATTGAAACATTCGCTGCGTGGATACAGGATGACATTACTTGAGGGTGTCTCTTGTTTTTTGTTTATTGCGTTGCGAAACAAGCTCGACCTACCTGTTTGTGACCAATGGCATTTTCCCAACATATTGAAGATGTGTCCTTAGCAGTATTTAGTTGGACATTTTGTACGCTTTTGTACGTTTTACATTTTGCACGCAAAATCTAGTAAAATAAATGAGACATATGCCCATCGAATGCATTATTAATTACCAGGTAGTGTCAGTAGTGAGTGCCGGAAAATAAGCCGAAATTTACGCCCTCTGTACGAGCCTCACGAAATAACCGCAGGTCGACGTAAAAACAAACCTAATTTCTTTGGTGAAAACTGTAGCAACTTCTTGTTGCGACGTTGCGTGTTTCTTTAAAAATGAGCTAAGCTAAACCCTTCCACTCTAGGACGGCGTGTGATGTCGCAGACGTGCAGACTTAAAACTTCTGCTTGAACATTAGAGGAGAGTTAGGTCGTGGAGTCCGTACATCAGGCCTTATAACTTGCCCTAGGCTCCTACTTTGCTACGATTGTTCACATCAAGAAAGTAAATTGACTATGATATCTTCAATGAAAGCCGCCATAAAAAAAAAGCAAATTTGATCCACTGAAAGAATAATCCCGACCTTAAGTTCGAGTCAATTCTGCTGGCGGCAACTGAACAACTTTTTTGTTTATAGCTACATCATTTATAATCTGAAGGTTGGACACAAATATTGGCTTATGTATATTCCTCTTTATTACCAGTTCAGTGCAGTGTGTTCGTTCTAATACTGTAATAAATTCAGAAATGTTCAGTTATTGCACACAACTAACTAGGCCAGGCGAACCAACCCACAGAGCTCTCGCGTCTGTTTCTGATTTGTCTGCGTGCCGTACGACAATTAAGAATTCGTTACCTCCTAAAGTAGCTTTAGTTATTCCTTTGGATGAGTGCACATCGATCCCCTTGGACGAATTTCACTTTGCGCCGTCTGTATGTCTATAAGTAACGCTTCGGCGGCGTGTGAGCGAAGCAGTTCATTATTTTCTGCATCAGGAACACTGTCCGAGCCCTTGAAAGAGACACCAAAAGCCAACACTCTGCTCTGTGACATCTATATTTCGCGAGAGGACGTGCCTGTTGTTGCACCGGCTGAACGGAATACACATTGTGATTTTCGTGCCATTTTCGTGTCACAGATCTACCGGGCAGGTCTGTGACAGGATGTGAGGGCCGTCGGTCTTCGATCTTTAGACGTCTGTTCGTCCCATTGCAATATAACTGCAGCCATTTCCTATTCAGTAGCCTCTGGGTCAGTGAACTTCCTTTATTTGTAATATCTGAAGCGCAGTTTTTACTTGATAGAAGGCGGATTCCTGCTATCGGATTATCTATCAGACGTTCACCACTCAGTAAAAAGCGCCGTAGTTCCGAATCCCCTGTCACCTGCTGAAACTCAGCGTCGTCAAGCTAAAACTTAATTAGGAAGACCTGCCTGCTACGGTTTGTATACGTAAATACCATCTTACACCTGCCACCCTTGACAGGTGGCAACATATCACAAGAAAGACTACCCTATCCTCTTATAGGAAAGAAGCGGGAAAGATGAAACACATGTGTATATCGAAGCACTTCTACATATTGTGAAGGAAAGAAGGTAACAGTCGGCGAGGCCTATATCTTTTCTTTTTGTTTTTTTTTTATTTTTACTTCAATAATCACATAAATTAGTAATGTAATCTGTTTATGGGAAAGATAATTAAACACACAGAAGGAAAAAGAATGTGCCGATAGTGGGAAACGAACCCACGACCCTCGAATATCGCGTACGGTGCTCTTCCACCTGAGCAACATCGGCCGCTGCCCCTCCTGCTACTTTCTTGGGTATTAACGTTGCCTTCTTACAGCTTACGAGGGTCTCGGTTCTGGCAGTCTTGAAGCCATAGGTAGCGTAACAGGGTTCTAGCAAAGCTTTCGCTCTCGCCCATGATCACGTTCTACGTGACGCTGGCAGTAACACATGACGTTACACGTCCACCGCTATGGTTGAGGGTGGTGCTGGTGAACACTCTCAAGGTTCGATCGTATACAGAGAACATTAATACCGAACAAAGTAGAAGGAGGGACAGTGGCCGATGTAGCTCAGTTGGAATAATACGGAAAGTTGAGCTAGTTGGAAGGGCACCGAACGCGATTTTCGGAGGTCGTGGGCAGCCTCGGCAAGCGCGTATCCCACAGTATTAACGTGATAAGCTAGATTAGTGTATGAAGATTAGTGCTTACCGAGCGCAGGGTAAAAACGAAAGGGCCTGAGCACTCTAGTTTCGCGCCGTCGTCGACTTCATGCTCTCTTACATGTGAACTTTTTTAAGCATGTTGTTCCGCGCTTGGCACTGCCTCTACGCCGTGTTCTATACTCGGTACAAAGACTGCGAAAAACGTCAACCATAGATGAGCACGGGACACACCACAACCCTATTATCAGCTGATTTAATTTGTCTGTGGTTCTCTTTTGCGCTGTCTTCTTACTGAATGTGATCAACGAACTAGCCCAGCACCATGTTCTAGCTCTTATTTCCAGGGGAGTAGCGTCACCGCACGTTTTCACTATAGCTCGAGAGCGGCTTCGGAGAAGTTCGGGTCATTGCAGGCAGAGAACAGTTTCGTGATAAACGGGAGCATCGCGTACGGATATACCACACGTACCCTGCCCTTCATTTCACATCTTCAACTTCGTTCGGCAACATCTTTCTTCGCAGCATCGTTCGTTCTCTCATGTACTGTAGAGTACTGTAGTATGAAGGATTTCTACAATCACCGTTTCCTAAATGGAATGAACACGATACAGCAGGTACACAGAACATGGTAACAAAGAGAGGGAAGTTGGAGACAAAGCCGATTTATTTCAGAAGCAGGCGGACATGTATATGTGGAAACTGTACTGGTGAGACACAAAGGCACGATGCCGCTTCTGAACTTTGTTCCGCATTTTGCACAATCGCCGCACTGCGTCTTCTATCATCATTACCGTTGTACCGTAGCGCACAAAACTACCACCAGCAGCAACAGGCATCCACCCTTCGGATGCCCGGGGGACAGCGAGAGGAGATGCTGTGCCTAAAAGGCACACCACCTCGCCTTGTCCACCACACACGGCGGCTAAGTGTACAGCCGGACTCTGAAACGATCCGGAACGACACTGGCAAGAATCTCAGTCCCCGCAACGCAGCGATCGAAGGCTTAAGCGCTGCAGGCGCTGGGATTCGAACCAGCGTCTTCGCGTGTGCGAGCTCAGCACGTTACCCACATAGCTACCGTGTGGCACGGCTTCGAGGTCACATTCAAAATAGGTGTTCCGTGGGGGATGAAGCGGTCATACCGGAGCATGCGCCATGCCTACTTGCTGATTTTTACGTGATAGTGCGATCGTGAAGCATATCTCGCGATATCGAGTGCAGCCTGTGTATATATCGCCGCGCTTGATATCGAATGCAGCCGCTGTAACTTTCGTGCCCGGTCATGCATGATTACCTTGTCACTTCTTTCCATGCTTCGTTGTCCAGACGGCGGATATAAGAAAGGTTAAAACAAGGGCAACGTGCCTATATTTCAATGACGGGCGTGCTTTTCGGTACTTTTATAGTGAAGTTTATTTTTGATGAAGTTAACGTAAAGAGAGGAGGAGTACATCGGTTGAATGAGGCCGATCCTCTGCACACGCACTCTGCAAAGAATTCTTATTCTGCTGATTGATTTCATACCATGTATAAACATTTTGCTGGGCATCGATATGCCATGCATGAATAACCTGTTGAGGAGGTTTAAGTAAGGGATGAGTGCAGCAAATATCGGTTGGAAGTGTTCACATGAGCGAAATTGAAAACGACTGCTTATGCATAAGCGAAGTTCGAGAAGTACGAGCACGTAAAGATCAAACATGATACGCTACGAGTGCATTGAGATGTGGCGGGTTGTCGGGGGAACGTAGGGCGTGTAAGCAAAAGTAGATTTATATATGCAGATATCTGTGAAACATGAAAAGGCTGAGGTTACGGCGACGAAGTACGAGGTACACCCGACCGCTTTTCGATGGAGGCCAAAAGCAAGGCACCCGTGTGCAGTGCGATGTCAGTGCACGTTAAAGAACCCCAGGTGGCCAAAATTTCCGGAGTCCTTCACTACGGCGTCTCTCAGAGCTGAGTTGCTTTGGGATGTTAAACCCCACAAACCAACCAACACCCGGATTTCACATTGTGGTTTGGTCTGTCGGGATGTAGCCTAAATGCCGCCAGCAGCCAGGATGCCGATGCGATCGTATAGGCTCTTGTAGTGGCGAAGATGCTCGCACGTCAGTATAACGGTGCTGTGCTGTCCAAGGCATCGCAGCACTCGCCGCAACAGAGTGCGCGTCTGCTTGTTGTAGTCCTGAAGGTCCGGAAGGTAGAGCCTGGGTAAGGCCATCAACGCCAGAGCCAGCGAAAGCTGCACCCTGGCGCTCGCGCTGCACAACGCGATGGCAGCGTCAGGCTCGGCCAGGTCGAGGTCAGAATAGACCTCGTTGCGCGCGGTACGTCCTGGACTCCGTGAAGCACGGCCAGCAGGCAGATCATTTCCCGGCCAGTGAGTGTCTCCAGGAAACCCCCGGCACGAGGAAGAACGCCGAATTTCCGCAGCCACTGTCGGTAGTGAAGTGTAAGTGATGTGGGATCCCGGTAGGCGTCGCTGGACGTCGGAAACAGCTCGCCACGAAGGACGGCGAGGAGCGTAGTTTTGCCGGTGTCCAAGACGCCCAGGAAGCCGAGGCACTCACCGTGAAGCTGATCCTGCCGATAGCAGTGCGAGGTCGGATGAAGCTGTATATCTTGCCTAAACTGCGCACGTGCAGCGCATGTTGTTCGAAGTTGCGCTTGTTGTAGACGTCCTCCACCTGCTGCTCTTCCTTCGCGACGTTTTCGTCCGCCGAGGTCTCCAGGCAAGCGGTGCTTGTAGCGGTTTGTTCGTGCATCCCAAAACGCGACCGAAGCCGCTTCAGCAGCTTGGAATCGAGGAAGGGCACCAGGGAAACGACTTGTACAGGCACGCGTTCAGGCCCACGCTTTAAGGCTCGAATTAGTCGGCGGAGTCTGCGTTGAATACAAATGTTACTCACAGTGCTATAGGCTGTTTGCATGGCAAAAACATTGCCGCCTACGTAACTCCAAAACGTTACGTACTAAACGGCCGTTGATTACAGTGGCTTCAAGATAGTTTTAATATTACTAATTTGTAATAACATATACTAATATTTTATTCAACCTTTTTCGCCGTACTCTTCCTCAGAGTTTCTCTGAGATTTGTCGGACTCCTACGTTGTCGATAGCCCCTGCATGCATACACCCTCCGCGCACGATGTTAGCTGGAGGAGTGCAGGTATGTTGCCATCATGTCAGGTATTTTCTGCTTACGCTCAAGCACAGTCTCCCTCCTCTTCGCTAGAGGAAAAACAGATCGGCGCAGTTCATGTTGTCTTGACGCATTTTTCGTCTTTTTAATCGGGAAGTTCGTGGCAGTTATCACCATAGAAATCACCACAAAGTGCTTGTTCATTTGAAAAGAACACAGCAAGACACCAGCTTACGTGGAAGTCCACGTGACTGATTTCAACCATTCTTGCTCACAGCCACTGCATGAAGGCCTTCTGGCACGTGAACAAAAGGTCTCGAGGCGTTTAATTCAGTATTCCTTTATATGTTAACTTAGCTTAGCGATTCACTTACTTTTTACTAGACATTTTCACTCCGTGCGCGACGTGCCGTTTAACCTGTGTGCTGTGGTGTGTTCTAAATATAGCTCGGACATCATCACCCTTTCGACTTGTCAGAACTGGTAATACGCGACGAACTGCGGGGGACACTAACGACGTCGGCTTTCCTGCAACACATGGCCCTTCAGCTTTTTACGCAGACAGGCTGAACTCGAATGAATTCGTCTAATTTGAATAAAATGAAATTGATCTGTGCCTTTACGTCCGTTAAACATTGCGATTTGAAACTCCGAGCCCACAACAGCTCCATGATGGGATTCAGTTGCTTGGCACGATATTCAGGGATAAAATGTAGACATCCGAAGCCGCAGAGAAAAGTCTGTCGAGACTGTGACAACTACCTTCTGTTCTTTCCTCGTCAAATATTTGCTTTTACTATTCATTGTGGTTACCTGTCATGCAGATAAAAAATTAGACATCGAAAATCTCACCTCCCGCGCATTAATATATAGGTGCTGCTGTGGCGCCATAAAAATTCATATTTTGCCAATATTATGTATTTCTTTTAACGCGTTGTCTACAGACAAAACTCGTGGGAGTGTTTGCGCCACATTTCTAAACTTACGCCTTTGCAATGCATGTATTTGATGATGCACTTGTGGCCTGCTGTGACACAGGACAAAGCGCAGCATCACGGCGTACACACGTGGCCCGCACAGTACGCACTGGCGTTTGCTGCTTGCTTAGTAAAATGAACTCTGTCTATAAAGCATTGTGAAAGTACGAAGTCAACGCTAAAGAGCATAATTACCTTATATAATGCAGGGAAGATGAACATAATCTATTCGTGTACAAACGCGTGAAAGCAAAACTCACTGGGTGCAAAACGACGCATGTCAGTATTGACTTGGCAGGGCCAGCAGGGCTGCATGATCTGCGAGGATTCAGTTCTCACTTTCTGCAGTCAAGTGGCCAACACCACATGAATAATATCAAGTAAAACATCATCGAACATGTTATATAGCAGCTATTATTTGTCGGGCGTTAATGAATGGTTCCATCACCAAAGCAAGACGTGACCATTCAAGTTGCATAGCAAAAATGATATCTATTTCTATTCTCCCCACTTGCAAATACAGAGGAAAG
This sequence comes from Amblyomma maculatum, assembly GCF_055883805.1. Lineage (NCBI taxonomy): Eukaryota > Metazoa > Arthropoda > Arachnida > Ixodida > Ixodidae > Amblyomma > Amblyomma maculatum. The sequence goes on along the minus strand of NC_139352.1, from coordinate 23,890,110 downwards.
ACGTTTACTGCCGACCACTATGTTACATGGGGTGGTGTATTCACTTCCATTTCTCTCTTCCAGCCGTTTCCGGGTCCTGTACAGAGATTTTGCTTCTTTCTATTTGGTTTTAAAGTATGTACGTGGTATCAGAAGGCTCCAGGGTGTGTGGAGATTTCTGAACGGTATAGAAAGACGCAGGTAGAGCCTGTGGGACGATGAGGGAGGTATACGGATGGTGGGTTGACGGAACAACACCACTTCGCTAATTCTGTTGTTCCATGTGTCGCGTGTATGTGATTCCATAGCAGTGCACGTTTCCATGATGCCGCACTGAGCGGCCCACACGAAGGTATCAACTAGCTGACAGTGTAACATTTGGGACCCGCAAGGCGCCCTTAAGGTAGAGGCTTAGTTTTGCACGTCTACACAAACGCCTGGCACGTTTTCCATTAATGCGCGTTGTAATGTGAATGTTTTCGAAAAAATTACAGAAAAATCAAACAGCCAATAAGGAAACTCTCGTTCGGAAGGATATGTCGTCTATTTCCAAATCTATTATTAATGCTGACGTGGCGCACAACGCCTCTTTGTTCGAGATCTTTGGTTTGGTTTATGGGGTTTGATGTCCCAAAGTGACCCCAGGTATAATAGAGGCCGTAGTGAAAAGCTCCGAAAATTTCAATCATTTACAGTTCTTTAACGTGCACTGACATCGCACCACACACGGGCGCTTTGCTTTCCGCTTTCATTGAAAATTAAGCGGCCGCCGCGTCAGGATTTGATCCCGCACCGTGGATCGCAAGTGGATCACAAGGCTGCTATTCCTATACCGAATTTCGCGAAGTTCGCACCCCCAGTCTAGGAGTTCATTACTAATGAAATGGCCAGCTCAGTCAAAACAACGAGTTTTGCGTATGAACTGTGTACTACAGCAAAGGAAAAATAGTACAGCAAAGCTTTGCGTGAGCTCATCAATCCGCGTGAGCTGATACAGCCCCAAACGTTCTTCTGCAAAATAACCACGGCAAAGCGGCGACTCGATGTGGACACTCGCTGTCAGCGCATCGAGCGCTGGTGAGCTTTTGTGACATGTTTTCGGCTACACTGCGAGATACGCACTTCCGACAGAGAGGTGATGCTGCTCGTCTTTTTCCCGTTGCGCCAAAGCTGTAATCGCGACTTCCCTGTTATGCGCGCTTCACAAATAGCTTCTAAAAATATTAACATAGCTTCTAAAGTCAGGCATCTGTGTGACTTTAGGGTTCTGTAGTTTAGAGACTGCGCGTGTAGTTCAGAGACTCCACTTCGAGACTGCGCGTTCGGGAGAGAGGGCACACTTCAATGGGACAGGGTCCCACGCTTTTCTCTGCGGACTTTCCGGGCCGTTCTATGCTAGCGACCTGCTGCTTCTGCTGCGGCTAGCGACGCTAGCCGCAGCAGCAGCAGCAGCAACTGCAGCCGCAGCCGTAGCTGCAGCAACAACTGCACCTGCAGAAGCAGCAGCAGCAACAACTGCAACTGCATCCGCAGCCGCAGAAGCAGCCGCAGCCGCAGCAGCAGCAGCAGCTGGAAGCGAGGCAGCTGCAACCGCAGCCGCAGCCACAACCGCGGCTGCAAACGCAGCCGCAGCAGCACAAGCCACAGCTGTAACCGCAGCAGCAGCTGTAACCGCAGCAGCAGCTGTAACCGCAGCAGCAGCTGTAGCCGCAGCCGCAGCTGTACCCGCAGCCGCAGCTGTACCCGCAGCAGCAGCAGCAGCAGCTGCAACCGCAGCCGCAGCAGCTGGAACTGCAGCAGCAGCAGCAGAAACCGCAGCCGCAGCAGCACCAGCAGCAGCAGCTGCAATCATCGCTGCTGCTACTGCTGCGGCTGCTGCGGCTGCGGTTACAGCTGCATCTGCGCCGCAGCAGCAGCCGAAACAGTAGCCGCAGCAGCTGGTACTGCAGCAGCAGCCGCAGCAGCGGCAGCAGTTGAAACTACAGACGAAGCCGCTGCCGCAGCCGCAGCAGGAGCAGCAGCAGCTGTAACCGCAGCCGCAGCAGCAGCTATAACGGAGGCACCAGCAGCAGCTGCAACCGCAACCGCAGCAGAAGCTGTAACCGCAGCCGCAGCAGAAGCTGTAACCGCAGCCGCAGCATCAGCCGCAGCCCCAGCCGCAGCAGCTCCAGGAGCACTAGCAGCAGCTCTAACAGCAGCAGTAGCGACAGCAGCTGCAATAGCAGCTGCTGCAGCGGTTGCAGCTACTGCTGCGGCTGCGGTTACAGCTGCGGCAGCGGATGCTGCAGGAACGGCAGCTGCAACCGCAGCTGGAACTGCAGCCGCAGCAGCTGTAACCGCAGCAGCAGCAGCTGGTATTGCAGCAGCAGCCGCAACCGCAAATCCAGCCTCAGCAGCAGCTGTAACCGCAGCCGCAGCCGCAGAACCGCAGAAGCAGGTGTAACCGCAGCAGCAGAAGCAGCAGCACGAGAAGCAGCCGCAGCATCAGCTGCATCTGCAACCGCAGCCGCGGCAGCAGCTGCAACCGCAGCCGAAGCGGTAGATGCTGCGGATGCGGTTACAGCTGCGGTTACAGCTGCAGCAGCTGCAGCTGGTACTGCAGCTGCAATCTCAGCCGCAGCAACAGAAGCTGCAATCGCAGCCGCAGCAGATGCAATCGCAGCCGCAGCAGCAGCTGCTGCAACCGCAGACGCAGGAGCAGCTGTAACCACAGCAGCAGGAACAGTAGCAGCTGCAGCTGCAATCGCAGCCGCAGCAGCAGCTGGAACTGCAGCCGCAACCGCAGCCGCAGTATCAACCGCAGCAGGAGACGCCGCAGTAGCAGCCGCAGCAGCAGCCGGAACAGTAGCCGCAGTAGCAACAGCAGCTGCTGCTGATGCTGCTGCTGCGGTTGCGGTTACAGCTGCGGCAGCGGATGCTGGAACCGCAGCAGCCGCAGCCGCGAATCCAGCCGCAGCAGTAGCTACAACCGCAGCCGCAGCAGCAGCTGCAACCGCAGCCACAGCAGCAGCAGCAACCGCAGCCGCAGCAGCAGCTGCAACCGCAAACCCAGCCGCGGCAGCAGCTGCAACCGCAGACGCGGCAGCAGCTGCAACCGCAGCCGCGGCAGCAGCTGGAACTGCAGCCGCAGCAGCAGCAGATGGTACTGCAGCAGCAGCCGCAGCTGAAACCGCAAATCCAGCCACAGCAGTAGCTGTAACCGCAGCCGCCGCTGCAGCTGTAACCGCAGCTGCAGCCGCAGCAGCAGCTGTAACCGCAGCAGCAGCAGCTGCAACCGCAGCCGCAGCAGCACCAGTAGCAGCCGCAGCCGCAGAATCAGCTGCACCTGCAACCGCAGCCGCGGCAGCAGCTGCAACTGCCGCCGCAGCAGCAGCTGGTACTCCAGCAGTAGCCGCAGCCGCAGCTGTAACCGCAGCTGCAATCGCAGCCGCAGCAGCAGGAGATGCAATCGCAGCCGCAGCAGCAGCACATGCAATCGCAGCCGCAGCAGCATTTGCAACCGCAGACGCAGCAGCAGCTGTAATCGCAGCAGCAGCTCGAACTGCAGCCGGAGCAGCAGCCGCAACCGCAGCCGCAGCAGCAGCCGCAGCAGCACCCGCAGCAACACCCGCAGCAGCAGCAACAGCAGCTGAAATGGCAGCTGCTGCTGCGGTTGCAGGTGCTGCTGCTGCTGCGGCTGCGGTTACAGCTGCGGCAGCGGACGCTGCAACCGCAGCAGCAGCAGCCGCAACCGGAAATCCAGCCGCAGCAGCAGCAGCTGTAACCGCAGCAGCAGTAGCAGCCGCAGTATCAGCTGCAGCTGCAATCGCAGCCGCAGCAGCAGCTGCTGTTCCCAGCGCAGCAGCAGCTGCAACCGGAAACCCAGCCGCAGCATCAGCTGCAGCAGCCGCAGCCGCGGCAGCAGCTGGAATTGCAGCTGCAACCGTAGCTGGAACTGCAGCCGCAGCAGCAGCAGCTGGTACTGCAGCTGCAACCGCAGCTGGAACTGCAGCCGCAGCAGCAGCCGAAACCACAGCCGCAGCCACAGCTGGAACCGCAAATCCAGCCGCAGCAGCAGCTGTTACCGCAGCAGCAGGAACAGTAGCAGCAGCAGCAACCGTAACCGCGACAGCAGCAGCCGCAGCAATACCCACAGCAGCAGCCGCGGCAGCAGTCGCAGCTGCAGTAGCAGCCGCTGCCACAGCCGCAACCGCAGCAGCACCCGCAACCGCAGCCGCAGCAGCACCAGCAGCAGCTGGAACCGCAGCAGTAGTAGCAGCAGCTGCAACAGCCGCAGCAGCACCAGCAGCAGCTGGAACCGCAGCAGTAGTAAGAGCAGCTGCAACAGCGGCTGCTGCTGCGGCTGCGGTTCCAGCTGCGGCGGCGGATGCTGCTGCAATCGCAGCTGCAACCGCAGCAGCAGGAACAACTGCAGCCGCAGCCGTAGCTGCAGCAACAACTGCACCTGCAGCAGCAGTAACAACTGCAACTGCATCCGCAGCCGCAGCAGCAACAGGAACTGCAACTGCAGCCGCAGCAGCAACTGCAACTGCAGCAGCAGCCGCAGCAGCAACTGCAACTGCAGCAGCAGCCGCAGCACGAACTGCAAATGCAGCCGCCGCAGCTGCAACCGCAGCCGCAGCAGCAGCAGCAGCTGGAAGCGAGGCAGCTGCAACGGCAGCCGCAGCCACAACCGCGGCTGCAACCACAGTCGCAGCAGCAGCTGCAAACGCAGCCGCAGCCGCAGCAGCAGAAGCCACAGCTGTAACCGCAGCAGCAGCTGTAGCTGCAGCCGCAGCTGAAACCGCAGCCGCAGCAGCTGGAACTGCAGCAGCAGCAGCAGGCCGCAGCAGCACCACCAGCAGCAGCAACAGCAGCAGTAGCAGCAGCAGCTGCAATCTTCGCTGCTGCTACTGCTGCAGCTGCTGCGGCTGCGGTTACAGCTGCATCTGCGCCGCAGCAGCAGCCGCAACAGTAGCCGCAGCAGCTGGTACTGCAGCAGCAGCCGCAGCCGCAGCAGCGGCAGTAGCTGAAACTACAGACCAAACCGCTGCCGCAGCCGCAGCAGGAGGAGCAGCCGCTGTAACCGCAGCCGCTGCAAGCTGTAACCGCATGCGCAGCAGCAGCTGTAACAGAGGCACCAGCAGTAGCTGTAAACGCAGCCGCAGCAGAAGCTGCTGCCTCAGCCGCAGAAGCAGGAGCCGCAACCGCATCCGCAGCATCAGCCGCAGTTGCAGCCGCAGCAGCTCCAGGAGCACCAGCAGCAGCTGTAACAGCAGCAGTAGCGACAGCAGCTGCAATAGCAGCTGCTGCAGCGGTTGCAGCTGCTGCTGCTGCGGCTGCGGTTACAGCTGCGGCAGCGGATGCTGCAGGAACGGCAGCTGCAACCGCAGCTGGAACTGCAGCCGCAGCAGCTGTAACCGCAGAAGCAGGTGTAACCGCAGCAGCAGAAGCAGCAGCAGCAGTAGCTGGATCTGTAACCGCAGCCACGGTAGCAGCTGCAACCGCAGCCGAAGCAGCAGATGCTGCGGCTGCGGTTACAGCTGCGGATGCGGTTACAGCTGCGGTTACAGCCGCAGCAGCAGCAGATGCAACCGCAGCCACAGCAGCAGCAGCTGTAACCGCAGCAGCAGGAACGGTAGCAGCTGCAGCTGCAATTGCAGCCGCAGCAGCAGCCGCAACCGCAGCCGGAACCGTATCCGCAGTAGCAACAGCAGCTGCTGCTGCGGCTGCGGTTACAGCTGCGGCAGCGGATGCTGGAACCGCAGCAGCCGCAGCGGCAGCCCCGAATCAAGCCGCAGCAGCTGTAACCGCAGAAGCAGCAGTAGCAGCCGCAGCCGCAGCAGCAGCTGCAGCAGCCCCAGCCGCGGCAGCAGCTGCAACCGCAGCCGCGGCAGCAGCGGGAACTGCAGCTGCAACCGTAGCTGGAACTGCAGCCGCAGCAGCAGCAGCAGATTCTACTACAGCAGCAGCCGCAGCTGAAACCGCAAATCCAGCCGCAGCAGTTGCTGTAACAGCGGCTGCTGCTGCGGTTGCAGCTGCTGCTGCTGCGGCGGCGGATCCTGCTGCAATCGCAGCTGCAACCGCAGCAGCTGTAACCGCAGCAGCAGCAGCTGGTACTGCAGCAGCAGCCGCAGCCGCAGCCGCAGCCGCAAATCCAGCCACAGCAGCAGCAGTAACCGCAGCAGCAGTAGCAGCCGCAGCATAAGCTGCAGCAGCCGCAGCTGAAACCCTAAATGCAGCCGCAGCTGCAGCTGTAACCGCAGCTGCAGGAACAGTAGCAGCAGCAGCACCAGCAGCAGCTGGAACCGCAGCACTAGTAGCAGCAGCTGCAACAGCCGCAGCAGCACCAGCAGCAGCTGGAACCGCAGCAGTAGTCACAGCAGCTGCAACAGCGGCTGCTGCTGCTGCTGCGGCTGCGGTTCCAGCTGCGGCGGCGGATGCTGCTGCAATCGCAGCAGCAACCGCAGCAGCTGTAACCCCAGCAGCAGCAGCTGGTACTGCAGCAGCAGCCGCAACCGCAGCCGCAGCCGCAAATCTAGTCACAGCAGCTGCTGTAACCGCAGCAGCAGCAGCCGGTACTGCAGCAGCCGTCGCAACCGCAGCCACAGCAGCAGCCGTCGCCGCAGCCGCAGTAGCAGCCGCAGGAGCACCAGCAGCAGCACCAGCAGCAGTAGCCACAGCAGCTGTAACCGCAGCACCAGTCCGTACTGCAGCAGCAGCTGCAACCGCAGCCGCAGCCGCATTAGCAGCTGAAGCTGCAGCCTCAGCAACCGCGGCCGCATCTGCAGTAACCGCAGCAGCTGCAATCGCAGCCGCAGCCACAGCAGCAGCAGCAGGAGCCGAAGGGGCAGGTGCAGCAGGAGCAGCAGCACCTGCAACCGCAGCTGTAGCCCCAGCCGCAGCAGCAGCCGTAACGGCAGCCGCAGCCGCAGCAGCTGCAACCGCAGCAATAGCAGCAGCAGCCGTAACCGCAGCAGCAGCTGCAACCGCAGCCGCAGTAACCGCAGCCGCAGCTGTAACCGCAGCCGCAGCAGCAGCCGTAACAGCCGCAGCCGCAACCGCAGCAGCAGGAGCTGCCGCAGCTGCAACCGCAACCGCAGCTGCAAACGCAGCCGCAGCAGGAGCAGCACCCGCAGCTGCAACCGCAGCCGCAGTAGCGGCTGTAACCGCTGCGGCGGCTGTAGCGGCTGCGCAGCCGCAGCCGCAGCAGCACCAGTAGCCGCAGCCGCAACCGCAGCCGTAGCCGCAGCAGCAGCAGCAGCAGCCGCAGCAGAAGCTGGAGCCGTGACTGCAGCCGCAGCAGCCGCAGCAGGAACTGCAACCGCAGCGGCCGCAGTAGCAGCGAAAGGAACTGCAACCGCAGCCACACCCGCAGCAGCAGCAGCCGCAACCGCAGTCGCAGCCGCAGCCTCCACCGAAGCCGCAGCCGCATCACGAACTGCAGCCGGAGCGGCAGCAGTAGCAGCAGGAGGAACTGCAACCGCAGCAGCCGCAACCGCCGTCGCAGCCGCAGCCTCCACCGCACCAGCTGCAGCCGCAGCAGCAGCAGCAGCAACCGCAGCAGCACCAGGACCAGCACCAGCACCAGCACCAGCAACCGCACCAGCAACCGCAGCCGCACCAGCGCCCGCAACCGCAGCCGCACCAGCACCAGCACCAGCACCAGCAACCGCAGCCACACCAGTAACTGCAACCGCAGCCGCAGCCGCAGCAGCAACTGCAACTGCAGCAGCAGCATGTCACATGCTATATGTCACAAAAACTCACGAATGCTCGGCGCTCCGACAGCGAGTATGGACATTGAGTTCGGGTTCTATCAGCACTATGACAGTAAGCTTTGCTGTACTATTTCATTTCTCCTATAGCACACCGTTCACTCGCAGAACTCTTTCTTTTCAAGGTGCTGGCTATTGCACGAGCCGCGAACTCCGCGAAATTCGGTATAGGATTGCGATACAGATGTGATCCACCACTGTGCACAAGGATAGGAGATCGAATCCTGACGCGGCGGCCGCTTTTCGATGGAAGCAGGAAGCAAAGCGCCCGTGGCTCTGTGTGATGTCAGTGCACGTTAAGGAACTGTAAACGATCGAAATTTTTGGAGCTTTCCACTGCTTGGTCTATTATACTTTAAGCCTCTTTTGGACGTCAAACCACACAAACCAAAAAACATATCGCGAATAAACAGGCTTTGTGCGTCACGTCAGCATTAGTGATACATTTGGAAATGTAGACGACGTATCATTCTGAATGAGAAGTTATGGAGTGGCTGGTTGGTTCTAATGTTATTTTTTGTAGAACATTCACATTAAAACGCCCATTACTGGAAAACGTGTCAGGCGTAGGCGTAGACATGCGAAAGTACGTATCTACCTTAGGGCGCCTCACTAGCGAACTTTCGTAGAAAAGTGCCAAACAGCACGCCCGTCATTGAAATATAGGCACGTTGTTCACCTTTCTTATATACGCCGTCTGGACAATGAAGCATGGAAAGAAGTGACAAGGTAATCATGCATCACCAGGCACGAAATTTACATCGGCTGCATTCGATATCAAGCGCGGCGATATATACAGAGGCTGCACTCGATATCGCGAGATATGCTTCACGATCGTACTATCACGTAAAAATCAGCAAGTAGGCACGGCGCATGCTCCCGTATGACCGCTTCATCCCCCACGGAACACCTATTTTGAATGTGACCTCGAAGCCGTGCCACACGGTAGCTAAGTGGGTAACGTGCTGAGCTCGCACACGCGAAGACGCTGGTTCGAATCCCAGCGCCTGCAGCGCTTATGCCTTCGATCGCTGTGTTGCGGGGACTGAGATTCTTGCCAGTGTCGTTCCGGATCCTTCTAGAGTCCGGCTGTACACTTAGCCGCCGTGTGTGGTGGACAAGGCGAGGTGGTGTGCCTTTTAGGCACAGCATCTCCTCTCGCTGTCCCCCGGGCATCCGAAGGGTGGATGCCTGTTGCTGCTGGTGGTAGTTTTGTGCGCATACGGTACAACGGTAATGATTACAGAAGACGCAGTGTGGCGATTGTGCAAAATGCGGAACAGAGTTGAGAAGCGGCATCGTGCATGGTGTGCCTTTGTGTCACACCAGGACAGCTTCCACATGTAAATGTCCGCCTGCTTCTGAAATAAATCGGCTTTGTCTCCAACTTCCCTCTCTGTGTTCGCGTGTTCTGTGTACCTGCTGTATCGTGTTCATTCCATTTAGGAAACGCTGAATGCAAAAATCCTGCATACTACAGTACTATAGAGTACATGAGAGAAGGAACGATGCTGCGAAGAAAGATGCTGCCGAACGAAGTTGAAGATATGAAATGGGGGGCAGGGGAGGTGTGGTATGTCTGTAAGGGATGCTCTCGTTTATCACAAAACTGTTCTCTGCCTGCACTGACCGTAACTGCTCCGAAGCCGCTCTCGAGCTATAGCCGATAGCGAAAATGTTCGGTGACGCTACTCCCCTGGAAATCACAGAGCTAAAACAGGGCTGAAATAAAACATCGTGCTGGGCTAGTTAGTTAGTCACATTCAGTAAGATGACAACGCAGAACACAGCCACAGATGAATTAAAGTCCGCTGATAGTAGGGTTGTTAAGTGTCCCGCGCTCATATATGGTGGAATTTTTTCACAGTCTTTGTACCGAGTATAAAACAGGGCGTAGACAACATGCTTAAAAAAGTTCACATGTAAGAGCGCATAAACTCAACGACGGCACGAAAGTACAGTGCTCAGCTCCTTTAGTTTCACCCTGCTCTCGCTAAGCTCTAATCCTTACAAACTATTCTAGCTTATCGCGTTAATACTGTGGGATTCGGGCTTGCCGCGGCTGCCCTTTGAGCGGCCGCCGCCTGTGCCATGTTGTTTTCCTCGCTCCCGTTCTCCCGCCTTAGGCGGCGAACGAGAGATGTTCGGACAACTTTTCACTGTCGTTCGGCCACAGCTTCGCCCTGGCGTCCCAGTGGCTGTTCTCATTGGCGCCTTTTGGCGGGACCACGGCACCGCTTCGACGGCCGCGCTTGCGCGACCGTCCGAGCGGAGCTCAGAGGGAGACCCCTCCGAAACATCGCAAGGTGCGTGCGCTACTGTTCTTGCCTGCCGACCTTTGTCCGCGCAGACCAGTGTGTACTCGAGTTCGTCTGCTCCGGGTCGTACCTGAGAGAGCAGCTCGAGCCCGTCGATCGTGATCTAACGATCCGGGACAGGCGTACCTTGCGGTGGTTGCCCACTCTCGCTCAAAGGAACCCTTTGCTCACTGCGAGAGAGAGAGAGATCACAGCATGTCCTTGCGTGCTTGCGGCACGCATTCATTGTCACTGCGTGCGCGCAGCGGAGCGTCGCGCGCTCCTGGGACGCGGTGACTGAGTGTTTGTGTACCGCTGGCGGACGACGTATAATAAACGTCTCCTGTGTGAACCAGAAGGCTTGTGTCTTTGCAGCGAAGCGCTCGCCTCCCTGCGGAGGTTGAGTGCGCACTGCTGTGTGACAGTGCGCGCGTGGTGACGGCTGATCGGGGCTTCGGCTCGCGCGAAGTTCGAGCCCGCGGTGGTTGGTGGCCGATGCCCACGTAAAAAACCATAATACACACTACAAGTTAATAGTTAATATAGGAGCTGTATTACACCGGCGGAGCAGTACAATTACATATACCCGCGTTTCGATTCAGGGAACACTGGTGGTACGCTTCCCCGACATAGCAACTAAATGCGCTCCCTTTAAAGCGTTGCGTCACGAACGCTGGCCCTTCGTAATGGCAAAAAATTCTGGCCAAATAGGCGCCCCAGCTACTAAACAGAAATCGAAGGAAGGGGGGTGGGGGGTTCTTTATGAAACATAGCTACGGCGGGCGCACCGCCTACAGCTTTTCGAGCATGTGTCATTCACTTGACGCTATGGCATTTTCGCGGATACGCTCGTAACAGCGATGAACTTAGCGTGTGGGGGTCCCGGAGAGACGGCGATGAGCTTTGCTGCCCGGTGCCTCTGCGGCAGCTGCGATTGTGCGTGGGTGATTCTGGTTATCGTATGCCCGGCTCGACTGGAGCGCTTGCCTGAGGTACGGGTTTTTAGATACTGTCTTTAGAGGCAGTCCAGCCATTGCGTCAACCTTGTCCAGCACGCACTGCACTCCATGCACGGAGCGCAAGCCCTGGGGCAAGAAGGTGAGACCAGCGACAGCCATCACAAACAAAATTTGAACAGTACTCTAGATATGCAAGCATCAGCCAACTGACCGCCTACTGTGCACCCACTGAAGAGCAAGACTCTACAAAAAAGAAAAGTAAAATAACGAAAACAGCAACCCTCGCCCCACCGGGCTTACTCCCAACAGTACGATCCGCTTGAAAACAAACTTGCCCTTGCCAGCAAGAGCATATTTCGAAACGCTGCTCGCAGGATTCCCTCTCTCGTTTTTTTTTTTCGGCCCCTCTGGGGGATGCCTCTCGCGCACAAAGCTTGAATATCTGTAGATCGACCCGGCAGGAACAAGGCGCTTGCAAGCCAAGAAAGACAGCGCGCTCGGAAGGAAAGGGCTTTGTACTCCGACCCCAGTAGCTCCCCCTACTTTTGTCAGAAACTAGGGACCCCCGGACGATGCTTGAAAAGAGGGAAAATTACTTCTAGCCCCACGCAGCTTTGGGGTTAACTTCATAGTAACCTTATATTGTAAATTTAAGACTACATACTATTGGAGTCGTGAGAAGTGCAGCCTACATTTTAAACAAGTGACATGCTTTGTTTCAGCGGAACAGAGTAAAGACGTAATGCCGTAGCGGAATGCTGAATTAAGTTTACATGCTTATATTGTCGTTGGAACCATAAAAATTAAATTGAACAATCGAATGCAAGCAAGGGTACATGCATCTGTTTGACAACTATGTAAAAGAACCAAAGAATAATCCTACTCGTGCTCTGTGCAGCTTTTTGCGAGAGCAGTGGTGGTGGTGTCTATGGGGAAATTATCCTTACTCTGGTCAGTACGCAATTCCGCGACCTAAGTAGCCGAAGTTCCCGAGAAACTTCGAGTGCGTTTTTTGACACTGCTGGCGGCTCATTTCACGAACGCTCAGCGTGCACAAAGCGAGAGACGTCGTGTGTTCGTTCATATCAGATAAATTAAGTTCCGGACACGAAATTCGTAATAGCATTACGTCGATAAAACAGCTGGTTCGCTCATCCGCAGCAAAGACAGGCGAAATCAATTATACAATTTTAGCGGCAACCTGCAGCTCCCCTGAATGATATTTGAGATTAGTCCGTTAGACGCCCTCATTGCCTTCACCCATAGATGCTTCTCCAAACATCTGGTATCCCTGCTTTCAGCATCATTGACTGCGTAAATCTTCTTAGAAACTTTGTTTTGGCTTCTGATCACGGGTGAAAATCGGAGTTTACTAAGGTGGCACTTTGGGCTAGTTGATATTACACAACGAAAATATACGGCCCTGAGTGGAGAGACATGACACATTGTGTGTCACTAAGCCCTTCTTTCCCGGGGGGCATCAATTGTCAACCTCCTGAAGACTCCTTTTACAAATCTTACAGCTACAGTTCAATCCTTTTATAAAGTACGTGCACTAGGGAGCAGTTTTTATCTCCAATATCAGAGGTCCCTTATAAGCAGCGTATACAGTCCCATTTTCTAACTAGACCTTATTACGACCTAGGCTTTCTGCGAGTAAAATGCGCAAAAAGGTAATGTATATTCTTTACCATAAGCGTATTATCGCTTTCATTTTTTGATGGACCACCACAAACTGAACACACTTCCCAACTTACTTATATTATTTGCGAACTGCGTTTGCAGCGATTGCAAAGGGCCATCGTGATGTGACGTGGCGCCGCAACTAGCGACTCCCAACTGCGGAAAAAGTTATGTGTCTGGGAACACTACACAAGCTCAAGTAAGAAAAAAAAGCGCCTTGATATCGTGAATGTAGCAAGCTTACTACTAAGGTGCTAGAAGCAGCCAAAACTATAAAACACCACCAGCCGAAATATCACTCGGAATGTTTTGCATTTTTGTCAAAGAGTAGCATCAGCTGTAAGTAACAAACTTGTAAATGTCGCTACTGAGATAAAAAATAAAAAGCTAATAGGGCATTTCTGAGTCGTGTTCAAACCATGGGTGAATAGCAATCAGAGCAGTTTATTTGTCTTGGCTAGAGCAGAACCACTTCTGTTCAGTTGTTTGTTTTGGCCTAGTCTTGGCTTGGCTATATCTTGCTTTCTAGTCACAATGGTTTGTTTACGTCAGCAGCCCTGCTGATCACTTTTTCGCATTTAATGGATAGATTGTAGTTTATACTGAAATGCTACGTAATATACAATTCCCGCTGTATTCTTTCTTCTAACTAGCGGACACAACATCTACGGTACGTCCTAATAGGAAGCTCCAATAAAAAAAATGTGGTTTAGCTATAGTTAACTCTAGTTGAATTGCGAAAGCAACGACGGAAACATCTTTTGCCAGCTGCATTATTCGCCTATCATGCCTGTCAGTGAAAGGTGCTAAATTATTGAGACACTGAAGCTCATCCTTTAAGGGTATGGCAGGAGAGCGTAAGCTACCAACCCACACATAAAGTCACTCTTCAACTAAGCCGTATGGACGTGCCTGCGTGTCGTAGGGGTAACGAGAATGCAAACGGTTCTAGCAGGATTCTGCAGACTGGCAGACTGGTTTGGGTACCACCTTCACTGAGGACCTAAATGCCAGGAACAGCTTATTTATCATTCGGTAACCATGGCAATAACTGAGAGGTTATGCCAAATTACGAAATGTAGAGGGTACGAAGGGAGCCAGAATAGTATGAACATCATTTGAACACGAAAGGTTAGCTCGTATATGTATTAAAACAAAATACAACAACCGAGGGTACGTATAAGGAAGGCTACGACTAGCCTTAGACAACCACTGATCAGTTGGCCTTGAAATCAGGCGGGTAAGAAAGTAGTCTGCCTGTTTCTTATCTGCACAGTTGTGGAGCGCTGGAGGCCTGTTTTGTGTGTGTGTGTGTGATTTTCGGCAATGAAAATGAGAAATGAGCATATAGGATAGTAAGCAAACGCTAGGAGTAGACGCTGGCGTGAGGATTATTTTCATAAAGTTATGTCCACAAAAGCAGACAGCAGCCATAGCCTGCTATCCATTTGGGGAAGGGAGTTCAGGGCAGCTTTCAAGCGATGCCAGACACGCACAGTGGCCATCACTGAGTGGCGCGTGTACTCAGCACGGGGCCCCCTGTTATCGACGCCAATAGAAGGTAGCCCTAATGACTGGAAAAAGATTTGATGAGAACGGAACAAAAACAGGCGGCCACCTACACAAGTAAACCGATAGCTTGTTCTACGTACGTGGCTTTCTATTTGACAGCACCAAGCTGCGTATAATCCCTCCCGAAATTTAATATATATTTACTTAATTACTCCCACGCACGTGCGTCTACTTACGTCAGTCACTGCGGGTGAGGGACAGAAATATTTCTCGCAGTCGGGTGATTGAATCGCCACGAGTTCGCCATTAACGAGTCGTTTCTAGCAACGTTGGAGGCGCAGCGAGCCAATTTATGTACAAAACTGACATAAATAAATGAAAATAACAAAAGTATAGCTCATATCGCTGATTGTTTCAAGCAAATAAGTGCCCGTAGACGACATTCAATGTCGTCTATTTCAGGCTGTACAAGATAGAGTGCGATATAGGCACGCGCAGACAGAAGAGTGGTTTGTGGGGTTTAACGTCCCAAAGCGACTCAGGTTATGAGAGACGCCGTAGTGGAGGACTCCGGAAATTTCGACCACCTGGGGTTCTTTAACATGCACTGACATCGCACAGCACACGGGCGCCTTGCTTTTCGCCTCCATCGAAAAGCGGCCGCCGAGGCCGGGATTCGATCCCGCGTCTTTGGGAACAGTAGTCGAGGCTGACAGAAGAATGTTTTCCCAGAAATGGAAGGCTTATCCCTTTTATTTCCCTAGAATGTGTTGGTAGAAGAAAACATGTCAGCGTGAAAGATGTTTACGGCCCATGCTTTGTTGCTTCTGAATGGTATTCGGACTATAGGACTCAAAGCGGCCTTGCTTACCTAAGCTGCACCCGCCCACTCATAATTCTGGATAAACTGCCTTGATTACAGAAATAAATTATTATTAGGATGTCAAATACGCTCCGCATAGGCGTTGGCTAGTCAGGTAGCCTGCTAGCATTAACAATTCGGCAAATGTTACCCTAAACTAGTCGTAAAAAGAACCCAGAATCGAGCGTGAAAACAGACGCGCTTCTTAGTCCCAGTCGAAACGGAAGCAAAGCAGTGACTATCGCAACTTTCTCTCTATCGAAATCTATTACCATGAGAGGTCCCACCTGCGGTCTTGTACCATGGGACCTCTCGCTGTATATTCTTGTACTTTGTTTTTTTATTCGAAAATAAACTTTCAACTTCAACTTCTCGCTTTTCTACTTCTTCGCTCCTCATTCTGCTCTGTAATCGCTTTAATAGTCCCCCTACGCTCGTCAGTTACTTTAGACAGTGATAATAACAAAGAATCGAGTGCTCAATTTGCATATGGACAGGGAATGTACAGCTAGAAGAAATATGAAAGGGAAAACGGGAGCACGTGGCCTCTGCCATTTCCAAAGCGCTGCCACTAACGCAAGACGAGAATGCGTAGCGCCAAGGGTATGCTCGGGAAGAGCAGCCGACCAAACTTACTTTGGATGCCTCTGTACCAGTGATTCTTATCACCTGTCGCTGACAGCACATTTGAAAGCGTGGAGGCCACGCACTCTCGTGTTGTCTTTCATATTACTTCTAGCTATACACACACAGGGATCACTACTATTATTCCCGTGATCATTACTTGGGTAACATACACTGCAACGAAAATGATCTGATATTATCAGGGATTAACACTGTCCTGCGTCCGGCACAATAATTCAATCTCTACAAATTTTGTATCCTTATCTCTAGAGATAATTTTATTCCTTAACCCAGGTTTGGAAGCACATTATAAAAAGGAGCAGTCGAAAATAAAGAGCACACAACAATTCTTATGAATGCTATACCTTGTTCTTAATTAGGAAATTGTAGTTAGGGCTTCCAGAAAAAGGAGAAAATCAGAAACAGGTGTTATTTCACGCTGGAATATCTCACATTCTTTCAAAATAAATTGTACAAATTGCTACAAAATAAACCTTTATGTGGTTTGGAAAGCTAAAATTATTGTGGTCGGAAAAATGCGATACACGCGTCATACGTTTAGGCTGCCCGTCATGAAGGCGTCCTTGTTCTTACAAAGCAATAGTTATGTTACGTAAGAACTAAAAAGAATTTTGTTTCTAAAAGCACGCCCACTACACAATTCTTAACGGTAGGTTTAGGATGCTATACTTCGATGCGTGTTACTTTCTTTAGAATATCATACGTATAAAAGGATACTAAAATCGACCGAATAATATTTTAAACACTGGATACGAGAACTTCGTGTAAGATTCAAAAAGTTTCCTTGCAAATTATCTGCAACAGTCCAAACGACGCCCCCTTATAACTCCTACTCTAGCCTGTATCGTCTAGTTCGATTTCGATACGTGCGTGTCAGATTACTAGAACTATACTGGACGCTCATGTGTACTAATCTAGTCAAAAAACTCTGAAATTCATCATAGCGTTGTGCCAACGAAAGACCACTCTCTGCCATTGCATAATGTTTAGAATCTGCGCACTGTATTTTCTTCTTATTCCTCGTTTTCCGACCTCGACCGAGAGAGGTGCAACAGCTCGATTGAGGAGCATTCCCCTGCGTCGCTTTATTTCGGGAAAAAACTGCTCGTCGCTTTACTCTCCCCGCACGATACACTACCGATGCTGCCGACCACTCCCCATTTCCTTCCTCCACATGCACGTGTTCTTCAACATTTCCTCATTTCATTTCCCTTGTTCTTTTCTCTGGTCTCTGGCCTTTTCCTCACTATCCCTCGCCTGGCGGAGGATTTCTGATCGATTCACAAACTCGACGTAGTCGACGTGACAGCGATGAAAAAATGGCTCGCAGGAGCCACCGAGCGGATGTTGGCGGCTACGTGTACTTTGTGACGCATGTGCTCTTTTCTTGCTAAGGGAAGTCTTACTTTTTTTTTATCGGGCTGCTTTCCCAAATGACAGAATTCTCCCTCGCTCCCGTTTCTCCCGGCCGGGACGACGGGAGTGGAATCCCGATGTAGTTCATCGTATCTGTAGAAGCATTCGTGTGCACACACCAACATATCCGCCGCTTTACGAGAGGAACTTCGCTTGAATTAGAGGAGATAGAGTCAACCTTCATCCGATACGCTCGAGTTTATCATTCGGCCGCATTATATATTATCTCCCGCGTGATCTCAAGACCATGTTTTGGTTTTTTTCTATGTCGAGAAGGCGTACACTCGTGAAATTTCTCCTGCTGTATAGTTCGTCCGCACCGCTTGGGCGGGTTGTCTGTTGTTGCGATGGCCAGCCTTAAAAATTACGTGAATTTCTAAAGAACTCACGCCTAAGTTATTCAGTTTCGAAGAGTTATATAAGAGTGAAAAGATGAATACTAAGGAGGCTCCATAAATACAGCTCCCTGCTCGTATCGTTACCTATATGAAGTGTGAAAGGTAATAGACCTGAACAACTAAGTGTAATATATTGGTAACGAAAGTAGGTGAACATGCGCAGTGACATGTCGGTTACACCAAGCACACTACACGCCATATAATGTATGTATGATGCGGAACTATAAAACGTGGTATGGATGGATGGAATATAGGAGCATCTCCTTTTCAGTTCATTGTTCTCCCTGGCTCACTTCTCCAAGCTAGGGAGAATCAAGCTCATTTTTCTCCCTATATCTTAATTATTGTTTTAGATTAGTTGACTATACCATCATTCTATTTCTGACATTTTTGTTTCTACATTACTAACATTATGTCACTTTTCTGCTTTTAAGCCACCAATCTTCCAGTCGTTTTATGCTAGCCTCCACCACCGGTTTATTCCTTATAAGTTAAAGGCGCCAAAACAACACGCAAACACACACAAGAAAAGAAGAACGGGACAGAGCGCCTTTAACGGGAGGTGCTCTGTCCCGTTCTTTTCTTGTGTGTGTGTGCGTGTTGTTTTGGCGCCTTTAACTTATAATGAATAGACACCAACTAGCCCAACAAGAAGTTCTCTTAAGCTACATTTCTAATACAGTGGGCCCTTCTATTTGTGTGGGCGCTCTGTCCCGTTCCTCTTTTCTCGTATCTGTGTGCGTTTTGTTTTGGCGCCTTTAACTTATAATGAATAGACACCAACTAGCCCAACAAGAACTTCTCTTAACCGGTTTATTCACCCGGCCACTGGTATCTCTAAACACCAGAGCTCCAGAAAGAGTGACTGCGCCTAGCTGCATCAACTTCCGGATGAATACGATTACATTCTAGTGTAATATTGTAACGTAACGTTACACAGAAGGCACTCTGGTACCAAAGAACACCAACAACTAGTCAGGTCAGCACGAAAGCTTTCGTCGTCTTCTCTGAATCGCCCGTTCAAAATCTTCGTCGTCGTCTATGAATGGCATGTGTCAATATGGTCAATTGTTTCACTGGAGTTACCACATACAGCACATGCGTCATCTTAATTATTAATTCAAACAGCACGAACACGAAGACAAAAGACAAGATAAAAAAACCACGTGTTCGCGCTGTTTAAATTAATAATGAATGTGTACCAACTCGCCCTACAAAGTATCTTGGTAATGCGTCATCTTCATTGTTAAATTTCTTTTTGTAGCTGTGTGTTCTAAGGAACCCTGATATAGCTTCAAAACGTAAGGCACTGCCTCTTGAGTTATCAAAGAAAGCTAGCTTTCTGATCTGCCTTGTACACTTTCGGTATAATTCCACACACTTTTCTTTTCCATCGAATTTATCCAATTTTTATCTTCTGTGTTTTTCACCTGTTGCTTAACGCTCTTTATTTCTTCGTCCTTGTGAACAGCACACTTACTGGTTAGTTTCCTAGTTTTTTTTCTCCATTGTGAGTCAACGCTTCTTAAGTATAGGTATTAAAATACCTTATCTGCCCATCTATTACTGTCCAATTTCCTAAGGCGTTCCTCATAATATTTTACTCTGAGCTTCCCGTACTTCGAAAGATGCCCAGCCCGTATTTCCCTGTACCGCCTCAGTTGTGGTTTTGCCGTGGGCACCTAGTGCTAATCGCCCGACGGTTTTCTGATTTATTTCTAATGTCGAGTGCACCTCTGATTTTAGGCACAAAACCGCATTTCCGAAAGCAACCCTGGGCATCATCATTCCTTTCCAAATACCCCTCAAAACCTCATACCTGGTGTATCCCCACAATGTCCTATGCTTCATTATACCGGCATTTCTTCGCCCTTTGGCCTGAAGTTATTGATCATGCTTTCCAATGTCAGCCAATCCTTCGTTTACCCATACCCCGAGATATTTATATTCTGCTACACTGGGTATTTCTTGGACTAGTATTTTGAGATCCTGATGAGTAGAGCCGTTAATTTTAATCAGACCAGACTAAACTGCGCTAAAACTGAAGCCTAGAGCGTCCCCTTTGTCTCCGCAATACTTCTCTAGAGTTTGCAATTCTTCCAGATTCTAAGCTGCCACTCGACATTGTCTCCTCCACATCTGCCAGCAGCCAACTCACACATCAAACCCCGAAGCCATCGCCGCTAGGCCATCGGAAGGCTCACTTGATATATTTCGCTTCTTCCTTTCATCCCTCTTTCCTGAATCGAGGGGAGGTAACTGCGCGTCACCACCGTGAAGTACTTGCTGCAGGATAGTGGCTGCCTATAATTCTCAATTCGACAGTTCTCTCTCCGTCACCTGCCCACTGGTTTCAGATTCACATACTATATATCATCCAATTGGCGCCAGCAACGCTCCCGTGCGGTCGTAACACACGAATATGAATGAGCTTCCGCACTTTATTTACTACTATATTTCCAACCCAGTGCACTTCCATAGAGCGTAAATCCCCACCAGTTCAATTACCTCAACCTCGGTCCACTGGAAAGTGCCGCATCTAGCTGCGGCACAAGAAAAAAAAAAAAAAAAAAAAAACAGCGCAGAGATATGCACGTTACACAGAAGAGCGCGAAACAAAAAAGAAAAAAGAGAGGGTATAAAGTAGCAATAGCATGGCGAAGTCTAATTTATACGGAAAGTGAGTCAGCAGTTTATAATGCACAGAACTCCGACGTACCGACGCGATGCTTTCAAAAGATTCCAGGGGAAGATCTTTTCGTTTGCTTGTTGGGTGATCCGCCAAGCTTGCAGGAGACGACTAGCTCTCCGCCTTTCGGATTGATCGGTCTACGAAACGAGGGGAGTTTTCGGGGTGGGTTTACGAAGGGGTGCATGCGTAATAAGCTTTTGGGGAGTATTAAATGGTGGTGGGGGAATAGTTCCTGGAAAACGATGTTTGAAATAGGGAATAGGGTGAAAGTGTGAAGTCTGGGAAGTTTGACTCCAAAGATATTATGGGGGCAGAGAAATGAGCGAGGTGTTGCGCATGGCCGTTTTCAGTAAACTTAGGGTAGGAGAGACTTTACGGTAGCAATTGATGATATCTTCCAAAGAGGTGTTCAAAATGTCTGGGGATGTAAACGTGATAACAGTTTCTGGGAGGAGTGAAGCAGTTCACGAAATAAGTGCTGCTTCACACCTTTCAAGAAAGCTTTTGGATGCAAGAGGACAGAAGGTTAATTGAAGAGGACTGTAGGCCAGTGAGAACAAAACAGTAGTTCAAGCAATGACAGGCGACTGGAATTTGGGGAGAAGAGACAACAATCTTAAGAAAAATGGCTTGACGAGAGTGCAGCCTGATTATTTCTAAGCATGAAGACAGGCAGGTTTTCGCAGTGATTGTCTTCATTCCGTCTGCAATTCGTTAAGGAGAGAGTATCTCTCAATGCATGCAAATCACACATATAAAGCCTTTAAAACTGCTTATTCAGAAAGGATGCGCGTTCACAGATCAATACGTTAAAATATTGAGCATAACGAGAACTATTTAGCCCGGAGAAGTGCTCTTTTTTTATCTCACGTACACTGCCGTGTCGCTGATGCTCTCGTATGCCTTCTCTAGGATAAGAAAGAAGGGTTTCGAGAAGCTTAAGTTCGGCAAAATTCATACACCTCTCTATAAGCGTTATATCTGTCAACTGTGTTTTGCAAAGTTTACAATTCTTGCTATGAATCGGTAGATATATTTATGCAGTTCTTTTCCACAGACAGGCGTAATTTTGAAACATTTTTTACAAGTTAACAGTTATGAGACTATAAGACTGCGATTTCGACGCGCTGAAGCTTTCCACGGTCTTGCGGCGGCGCGGCCGTCTTTCCAAAAAACCTCACCGGACACGGCTGGTGAAGCCACGCTCCCGTTACGTTTCTTCCGGCGCATTTCTGACGTTGCTACACATTCATTGTGGGTAATCGGGCCTCCGAGGTTGCAGCCCTCCTCTCTCCCAGAGCTCGTCGTCCTTTCCGATGATTTGGTGCACGTGCTTCCTAAGGGCAGTTTGTCGAGGATAGAGGTTAGTAGTTTGCGGGTAGAATACCTCTCATTACGGCTTTGGTAGTTCCCTGAGTTCACAATAACTGCTCCCGATCGATGGAAACTAATTTCACGAAATTGATTTTATTCTAAAGGTTTGAAAGAGCGGTCATGTCGCCATCCACTTTCGCAAGAATTTTCGCAGAGATTTTCAGTTTATGAGCTTGCATTAGAAACGACGTTATAACAGCGTACCACCTCCCTGAACCCCTTCCCCTTTTCTTCTTAGTAGAGGACTTAGTACCTATAAGTAATATATTACCATTCCCTCTGCAGGCCATTGGGCGAATCCTCGGCATTCATCAAGTCGAGCAACATCCTTTGTCTGTAACATTGTACATTTCGTGTGAAATGTGACCCGTGACCTTCCTGTGACCTTCTGTGCTGTTTTCACAATCTCGGTCATCGTATTTCTCATTGTCCGCTACCACCGTAATGTAACGAAGCAGCACTTCGTCGTGCAGAGCGCGCTGCGAAAATGCCGATGTGCAACTCAGCCTGTGAGAATAAATTACACGGCGAACACGAAAGAAACCAGATTGTGCGCTCTTCTCATCACTGTTGGCTAAGAAGCGCTATTGGTTGCGTTCCGCCCTCCGGTCGAAAATCATTTCTTCCCGGTGACTGTGAGACTTCGCCCCCAGAACGCAAAACAGAAAATAGTTTTTAAAAAGAGTGATCAGAAGCGCAGATAGGCACACCGCAATAAACCAATTCTGGCGTGTTTCTCTCCTACAGTTCCTTTGCAAATGTTTTTCCCTCTCCTTCCATACCATCTAGCCTCCATCATGCCTCCGTAAGCTGAATTCTCCTTCCTTCCTTCTCCGCGTTTGGCGAGAGGCATGTTGCCTGTAGGAAGGCTTTAAGAACGGCGCAGATCACAGAACCGCGTGCGCTACAGCGAAACGGGCGAGAGGGAAGCCCGAAGCATGCTGCTTACACATTTAGTGGCCTCCGCTCGTCCTTCGCCTGTCAGTCGGAGAGAACGACCAGTTCATGCCATCATGGGTATTGGCGTCACCGTCCAGGATCGGCGGCCAGAGTAGATGACAAAGAACCTGGCTTAGAAAGGGAGCATCAGAGAGCTTTGATGTGTATTTCTGCGGGTTTTCGTACTATGCATCGCTGTAGTATTTTGTAGAGACTATCTCCGATACCTGATCTAAGCTTTGGGCTTGGTTGTTTAAAATGCCATACCCTGGTCAGTGGTTGTCTAAGCACACTGCCTCGTATTAAAAGGCATCGAAATTCTCTCATATGATAGGGTGAGGATCAAGTTATTCGGGGACTGAAATCGGTGGTCATTTTATGAGATATTTGGTGAGGGGCCATAGGTAAACGTCGTGAAAGTAGGAACCCCTTCCTAAATTACAAGAATGTGATATGAGCCCTAACATAGAGGCTTTTTACAGTCGTAAAAGTCACTAGCTACGTCAGGCATCTGAATCTCTTGCACTGTAGAGTTTGTGTGCTACGAACGTTTGACTTCAGAAATGATTGGAGACCGAAACAAGAAATATGCGAACAGCTATGACAATCTAATACTCCAATTTTTGGCGTGAATTCTCCGAACAATAATATGTAGATGTATCAAACCTCATGAGACGTATATTGCCTGTCATTTGTATCTACCTATTCTTTAACACTCCGAGCCAGTTTTCGCTGCTCGTCTTCATTATGAAAGCTGCTTCTATGGCAATATTTTCCTCTTCCAAACACAGTCCGCACTTATCTCCTTTAAGTCCAACTTCGTATTCATTCGTTTTTAATATTCTCCTGCAGATCTGGTCTGTTCTTTAATTTTTGACATAAGCAACCAGCGTCCCTTGCCATATCAATTTCGAGCTCAACTTTTATTTCCTTGAACCATTATCATCAATGCGGGTGAATTTCCCTTTTAGTGCTTTCTCATGCCCTTCTTAAGCTCACCCTACAAGCTCGCCCTTTGGGTGACGTCTTCTTCCATTGTGCCCAGGCCCAATTCAGCCACTTCTCATTTAGACTGCAGGGACGTCATCCAATCTCGCCTCATTGCTATAGCCTCCACTACTACCATCGCCGCCTCCCTATTTTCAGCCTGGCACTAAACCATTCCGTTTCACCCCCGACTCCCGAGACACAATACTACCCATTCCTGAACCTCCCGGCTTTGACAACCACTCCCTCTATCCCGCTTGCTTGTCTCGCTCCCAAATCCGCGTCGTTCCCAATCTTTCATGGTCTGCCGCACCGCTGATGGATAAAAGCGCCCACACGCGCTTGACCTTCTGCGGGCACCCGCTATTTATTGCATGTATATTTCTCGCAATAAAGTTCATGTATGTATGTATGTATGTATGTATGTATGTATGTATGTATGTATGTATGTATGTATGTATGTATGTATGTATGTATGTATGTATGTATGTATGTATGTATGTATGTATGTATGTATGTATGTATGTATGTATGTATGTATGTATGTATGTATGTATGTATGTATGTATGTATGTATGTATGTATGTATGTATGTATGTATGTATGTATGCATGCATGCATGCATGCATGCATGCATGCATGCATGCATGCATGTATGTATGTATGTATGTATGTATGTATGTATGTATGTATGTATGTATGTATGTATGTATGTATGTATGTATGTATGTATGTATGTATGTATGTATGTATGTATGTATGTACGTACGTACGTACGTATGTATGTATGTATGTATGTATGTATGTATGTATGTATGTATGTATGTATGTATGTATGTATGTATGTATGTATGTATGTATGTATGTATGTATGTATGTACGTATGTATGTATGAAGTTGCCTCAATGACCTCACGAGCGCGTCGTGAATTAGGGTGAAATATGCACTGCCTTGCGGCTGGATCGGCCGTTGCGGCTGGCGCGAGATGACGAGCCAACTAGGTGAGATCAATTTGCGTCATGTAAGGAAAAAACTAGGCCCTGAATAATTTCTCAGTGTTCGTTTTATCTGTCTGTTAACAGTTCAGTTCTCTTCTTGCTGGCCGCAGTTACGAGTACAAAAGAGTACACTAGAAGTTCTTTAGTGTATTGTATTTTGACTTTTTCGTACTTTTTCCGTTCGTTTTAGCCGGGTTAAGGCATAGAAAATTGAAACAAACAAAGAAGTGCGACTTCTTGTTGGTATATTATATACATCCGAAAGTCGAATTCAATGCCCGAAATTAACGTAATCAAATATATTTATATATAGTCTTTCCATCTTTGCTGTCGATTTTTAGGATTACGCCCGAGAATACTAAGGCCTTAACTCTTAGCAAGAGCATTTTTTTGTTAGCACAAATGTTAAGTATTCTCTGTAGCTTTGCCGGAAGTGTAACACACCACAACGCCACCACAGCTGACAGAGAGTTGTGTTGGCTTCACACCGGCATGCATTTTGCAACCTTCGATAACACAAGGTCGCCTATCTCCTTTTTTTTTTTTATTAATATTTCGCTCTGGATACATGTTGATGTTCGGATGTCGGGCCGTGGAACCCAATGCTACTGCCGTATCGTTTGTGCTAATGAGTAATATAATCTCATCGCATTGAAAGAAGTGGGATTCTGATCATTTCATTCTTAACAATACTGATCATTTTAAAACACGACACATCCACCTCACGTTGCATGGTTTTTTGTCAATACGTCCGGGCCCACATGTCAGTTTGACTGCTCATGTAGTACCACACCTAATTTCAATGCAAAGCTCGCATAATTAGCTGGCATTGTGAATCAGCGAAATTTATTTCAGCCTACTAATTTTTAGTCACAGCGAAGTGTATGCTCAGACAGGCTGCAAACCGAAGTAACACCCCCTTCTTTGGTGACGTGCTCAGCAATTGCATCCATTTTAATGAGTTTTTGTCTGGGCATGTCTTGTTATGACCGGAATCAAGGCTTTTTAAGCAGGTTTTTGATTGAGTTGTAGAAAATTTATTTACGACTATTCCGTTTTAAGTTGCGCTATTTAGGAAAACGCAGCCGAGCGGTGTCACTGTACATTCCACTTAAAAATGGGCTCTCAGATCGGACCTAATCTACAACCGCATATTTTTGTAAGAGATGTCCACTCGCAAATTTCTAGGCATTCACCAGGATCCGGCCAGAAAGGTAAAATAGTCTACGGTCAGAAATATGTGATGCGATCTGTTGTAAGAGCGAGCTATCGTAACCTGTAACAGCTCAAGCCATCGGAGTAGTTACTTTGTGGGCTCTATATAATTTGTACGACCTACTAGGTATTACTACGCAGCCTGTCAGAGCATTAACAGAGCACAGAAGGAATGTCTAAAATGGAACACTTGTACACAATCAGGTGACCTTGTTATTGCGCATCTAACGACTGGTTAGAGGAACTCGCTCCGTTTTCCTGGTTTGATAGCAGTGGTGCGAATTTCGAAAGAGTCTGATGAAGGGTAGAAGGGGGGAGGCCTCAGTTCGCAGGTCGAGTCAACGTTTCGACAAGTGGACATGTATTTGACTGGGCCCACTCTACCCTTGTTCAGTCTCGTTCATACCCTCTAGCCATCTTCTTCCTCTCGTTCTACCTGGTGCAAATTGTGCATTATTTGCGCATTACCCGCGCTTAGCTGACACTGAAGGTGGGCATAATCTCGTGCTCAACTCCTTCTGCGAGTATTGTCCGAGTGCAAATGTTTAATGCAAAATAGAATGAAAAGTATGTCTTAAAAAACTGGCGGCTATCAGTTGATTATTCTCCAAGGACCCTTTTACAAAGCCTTTCATGCGAATGACGGTTTTTCCATGTTTTCCATATATTTGGTAATTATATTAAAAAAAATCCTCACACCGTTTTGTCTAATAAATCAGATCATAATATCTAGGCCAAAATGGAGTCAGTATGCATTAATATTTACGAACAATTTATATGCTCCAACAGAAGATATATTTACTCTTGCGCTCCATGGTATTTAGTGAGAACACGAGAAGCTTGCCTAATCATGATGTACATCCGTAGACGTATTTCTGCGCAACATGTCTTTTTTATTTTCCTTTTGTTATGACCACAACGTCATCGTTGTGAGATAAGCCGCACCCTTAATTCAAGGAGCCATATCAGTGTTATTTCTTGCGCGTCCTTTTCATCAATTTCTGAAGTGCCCATGTTCCTGAAAATTTATAAGGACGCCTCTATGACAACCCCAGTAATAAAGTGAAGACTTTGACATTTGGGGTCATGGAATTCGTATGACTGAAATGCTCCAAAAATCAGTCATTTCAACGGCATATTTGAACCTATTGATCATAAATTACTCCCGCTGCTAGCGGCGGGGCAAACAGCAGAGCGCATACAGAGTGAAAGTCGCAATGAGGCTGCACTGCGGCTGACTTTTCGATTTCACCGACGCGCTGCGCTTTTTCCCCCCATCTCGCCGCAAATGCTCCCTCGGGAATTGCCCCCAGTGCTCCCTTATCCGTTTCTCTTTTTTTTTCGCACTTTATTCCCCTCTAGACTTCCATACCAGCAATCGGGGTTAGGTGAAGAACGAAAAAAAAAATAGCCCCATGTAGGTAAGCAACATCAGATAGCACCAAATAGAAGCGTGATATAGAAAAGCCCAGGGCCTTTATTTTTGCCTTTTTTGCTTATTCTGACGTCCCCTTCCTCCCGCTTCTAAATCGGGCTTTCCGGGAAGGGCGCTTTGCATAACTGGTCCAGCCTCGCTGAACAGAAAAAAACCCTCTGGCGCTGACCCCGAAAGAGCCACGAACGCTCTGTTTGCGGTCGCAATGCGGGGACTTTGCTGATACACCCGTGTTGCTGTTATATTCCTCTCTTGCTTTTTTTTTTTTTTTTTGTCTGCTTATATCGACCCCTACCCACACTCCCTTTTTTGCTCCCCAGAAGTCGGCTTTTAGTGTCGTGATTTCTCGCTAGCTTTTATCATCCAAGTATCTCGCAGTTTCGACGGCGTTTATTATATTAATATATATTCACATTCCTGCTATGATGCTGGCTGCTTGAACTAGACTGTTACTTAAATGCTTACTTTCATATCTCGCTGTGAAAACGTGACTAAATTATTTCGCACCCTGCCGGTGAGACTCAAGAGTTAAAAGCGCCCTCTAGTGCAGCAGTAAAGCAAATGTTGAACCCAAGGGCACGCGATCAAATCCTGGCTGCGGCGGGCGCTTTTCGATGTAGGCGAAAAGGAAGGCGCCTACTATGTGGAACTATCTCGCACCGCTCCGTGTAAAATAACAAAGTTGGCCATAACGTTTGCGGAAAAATATTATTCATCGTAAATATTGTCGGCGCGCAAACTGCAGTAAGCAGAGCAGCAAAAACTCACAGTTATCAAATAACAAACCCCAAATACTCTCTCTCCATCTAAAATAATATTTTCTCAATATATACTTAATACTTCAGCGCTTCACCATTTTCTATCTAATTACCGGGTTTTCCTTCCCGGTCCTTAAGTATAGAATCGCACTCGCCTTTCATCAGAGCGGAACGAATATCCTATCGCATGAGGGCGATGGCCAGCAAGCCGGTGAAAATCGAAACGGCTAAGATTAATGGTTCGCATTTAAATTCCCGTGAAACTTCTGTGTCGCGGAGTTTCTCGAGAGAGGAACCGTTTTTAATTAAACGCCTTGCGAATGATAGCATGAGTTCTATTCTTAGCTCGCCTAGAGCGCTCTGCGTACGAGTTTCAGCACTTTGTACAGTTCCGAAATTGTCTGCCTTAAAGAAGCTGTTTTTGATCGGCCGATCGCGGGATGAATCGTCTACTCGAATTTTCAACGAGGTCATGCAATTAGCACATAGAACAGAGTTTACCTTTTCTCTAAAGCGAATGGTGGTTGGTTTAACTAATGTTCAAGCTTTCCTGTCCGACCGCAGATGTAGTTTTGATAGAGAAGTATATGGACATCCTGTTAACGTTGTGACGTAAAAAAAAATGATAAATATCAAATAAAACTAATGATAGGCAACCCTGTAAACATAAAATTGGCTTTGCTTTGTTTGCTCACTGCACATAAGCTATCGATGTTTCGCTGTTGTGAAGTCAAATCTGCAGAACGGATGTGTCTAATGACGAATTCGAGTGCGAGAGCAGGCGCAGTCGATAGCACTTCGAAAGTGCTATCGAAAGTGCTAGAAAGTGGGAGAGCCGGCTCTCTAGCGGCAATCTGGGTCCAGCACGCCCAGCGTAAGAATATTACCCGCATTATTCATCAGCTTCCCCTAAACGATGACGCCCTCCTTCAGACCTTAAAAGATTAGTACATCACTACAACCCCCTCTATCCCCCTCCCTTCCTACACCGGTTCTCCCAACCCTACCCTTGATGAGGAAATCTCTTCAGCTGAAGTCAGGGCGGCGATGCACCGCCTCAGGACGACATCAGCTCCGGGGACGGACCGAGTCACAAATAAGATGCTTCGTAACTTGGATGACCCGTCTGTCGATGCGGTCACGGACCTCTTCAACCAATGCTGGCGCACGGGAACCCTTCCGGCCCAGTGGACACACGCCCGTATCACATTTATCCCTAAACCCGGCAAACCACTCGACATCAAGAATCTCCGACCCATATCTCTAACTTCCTGTCTTGGCAAACTCTTTGAACATGTTGTGCTCGCACGCCTCTAGAACCACATAGATGACCACAACCTCTACCCTGACACAATGGTCGGCTTCCGGCCACATCTCTGCACGCAGGATGTTATGCTGCAACTGTCAGAAGATGTCCTTCACCTTCGCCACGTAAAGCGCACCCGAGCAATTCTCGCCCTAGATCTCACAAAAGCCTTTGATAATGTCCGTCACGCAGCCATTTTAGACGCTCTCTCATCGCTTCAAGTCGGCTCGCGTGTCCACCAGTACATATCCGCCTTTCTTAGTCATCGCACAGCAGAAATCACCATCGGCTCGCTCTCATCTGCATCTTTCAAACTCGGTAGTATTGGCACCCCACAGGGTTTTGTCCTCTCTCCACTGCTTTTTAATATTACCCTTATCCTCATGGCACACGCCCTCAACCAAATCCCTGCCCTGTCCCACTCCTTATACGCCGATGATATCACACTGTGGACCACCACAGGTAGCATTGGCGCCATGGAAGATACATTACAGGCCGGAGCAGACATTGTAGTATCTTTTGCCGCAAATGTCGGCTTGGCTTGTTCCCCTACCAAATCGGAGCTTCTCATACTCCGACCTCCTAGGTGTCGTACAGACAAAGGCCCTCCTCCCCCCATCTTCTTGACAATTGACAACACCCGGATACCAGAAGTGGACAACATCAGGATTCTTGGTATTCTGATACAAAACAATGGCAAGAATACCGCAACCATCACTAAGCTGACGGTGATGATTCATCAAACAATCCGCCTCATTCGCCGCATAGCCAATCGCCATCGCGGCATGCGGAGCATGACCTCAGACGCCTGGTACAGGCATTTGTCCTGAACCGTGTTGTGTACTCGCTCCCCTACCTTTTCCTCACGTGGGTGGAGGAAGACAAGGTTAACGCCCTTATCCGACAGGCGTACAAGGCCGCCCTTAACTTACCCCGCTACACTTCCAATGAACGCCTTCTTCACATGGGCATCCATAACTCCCTAACTGAGCTCACGGAAGCCCACCGCTCAGCCCAGTTGGAGCGATTATCATCTACCCTCACCGGCCGAAGCATCCTTGCTCGCATCCATCTCTCACCTCCCGGTCACTGCTCTACACAACATACACTTCCCCCTGCGATACACCGCGTTCTTAAGGTGCATCCCCTGCCAAAGAATATGCACCCAGAGCACCATGTCACTCGCCGCAAGGCACGCGCAGAAGCTCTTCGCAAGCACTATGGCTTCCAGCCAGAGACCGTTTACGTAGACGCTGCCTCATACCCCTCCCGCCCAGCGTTCGCCCTCAGCGCTGTTTCCAACTCTTTGCAACTGGTCGCGGCCGGTACAACTTTTGCCTCCACTTCCCTGGAGGCGGAGGAGGCGGCGGTTGCCCTCGCCATAGCTACCATCCGAGCCACAACCATCTTTAGCGATTCTAAATCCGCCGTACGGAACTTCGCCCGCGGTCGGATCTCTACCCCAGCCTTCCGGTTCCTCGCCTCCCTCTCCCCACCCGAACACCCTATTCAACTAATATGGGTGCCCGCTCACACGGGTCGCCCAGGCAACGAAGCAGCTCACTCTTTTGCTCGAGGATACGTCAGCCGAGCAGGGACTGCCGCTGCCTAGGGAGATGCTCGCGAGCGCATGGTATCCTATCACGAAATCTCTCTCCATTATCGTGATCAACGAACCATCTACCCTCCTCCTCATAAACCTATGACTAAGCTACAACAGGTGACGTGGCGCCAGCTTCAGTCCCGTACATTCCCATCCCCTGCTTTCTTATCTTAGATCCATCCAGGACTGTTCTCGCCGCAGTGCACCCTGTGTGGGGCACCTAAAGCTGATTTTGAGCATATTATGATCAAATGCTCGGAATTCCACCCTCCAGCTACTTGGCAACTCTCCGACCTCGAGCGATGGGAGGCTGCGGTGTCCAGCTCTTACCCGGCCGTTCAAAAGCGGCTGACGGACTGTGCTTTGGGTGTCGCTGGGAAGCACCAGCTTCCGGCCACAACACGCAGCCAAGAGCCGACCCGTCATTAGTATGTAATCCCTTAAGGCTCCCGAATATAAAGTGTTTCACCACCACCACCCAGCGAGCAGCGAAGCTCAGCGGAGCCCTAGAATAGGGTCACCGACCCTGTGAGAAGACGGAAGATGGACCTCTTCTGCTACTAGCACAAGACATTCCTAGAGAAATTAACGTATTTCCTATCCTATCCTAAGACAAGCGGGCGCCCTCCAGTGGGAGAGCAGGAATAGAATCACTGGCTTCCAATGATAGAGGAGGAGGGCCTCTCTTCCGCTGAGAGCATCCGAGTGCGCTCCCGGCTGCTCCCTCGTCTAAAGCGAGAGTAGAGGAAGTCACATGGCATAAGGCATCATATCCGCACCATCTTTTCTTTTTTTTTTTTCTCTTGAGTCAGCGACGCTCAAAATGGCGGCTGCAAAGCGTTCGGCGCTCGGCGAGTGGAAAGCATTGCTCAGGCGCTGTATGCATGTTTGGGAGTCGCTGTTGGCGTAGAATAGGCCAAAGGAGGCAGATCGCCGCGCTGTGAGAAAAAAAAGCATACAAAACAAGCGGTCCTACTCGGAGCGTTGGCCTCTCCTCGGGTTGCAACTGCCGCCGCTGCGGGCAGGCTGAGAATGCTGGGGAGAGAAGTGCGGTCAAGTGGTCGTGACGTGCTGCTCTCGACACGCATAGAGCGTTCCCGTGGGAGGGCAGTTACTGTACTGCTCTGTACTGCTCGGCGCCTCTGTTCTCGTCCCCCCAACTGAATGCGCCATAATTTTCTTGGCTTGCTGTTATCCGCGTTCACGGTAGCAAATATTTTACCGTATAGCATTTCAGTTGCTGATGTATTCAAAAAAATTACAATGCACCCATCTCGAGCCGATATAATGTGAATGACGGAAATATTTTTTTTAAAGGCGAAACATTTCGACGTGAAAGAGCACATTTTGATTTACCACTAAGAAAGTACAACTCGACATATAGCGAGCCAGAACACCGGCGTCAGTTAGTTGCTATTGTAATACCCTTGTGAGCACTAAGTATTTACTAGCATCTAGGCCCTCAAGGCATTCGGATGTTCCTTTCTTTAAAAGAAGCGTCGAGGCTCACAAGACGGCGGAAGACAAACTTGATATAAAAATCAGCGCAATCTCTTCAGCCTTTCTCTGAACTCTCCACCTAGCCTCTCACAGCTTTACCCAGGGTATTTCCGGTTTCCGAAGCAAAAGAGGAGGTATGGAAGGAGGTGAAAAAATCAAACTATCATTTCTTGCCCTCAGTGCTTGGTACCAGTCGCCACTCGCTTCCGCGCGGCAACCACCAACTCTGTGCCTCAACATCGTATAGCGTTTCTGTGTAACCAGTTTTAATTGTACATTTTTATTTTAAGAAAACGCGACTGCGAGTCACATCTACCCTGCCTTCGGAAGAAATTTTGTTTTTCGCATGATACGGACGCGATCATCGCGACACATAAATGCCAAGGGGGAGAGCGGGACGCTCGTAGATATGGAGGAGAAGGCGAAGAGGAGCGCGAGGTTATGGAAGGAAAAACTATTCACAGCGAAAGGGAAGGGGTAGGCCGCATGAAAGTTCATGCAAGCCGGTGGGTTGAGTCATTAATCTCCCGGAAGCCCGAAACTGTTGAGTGGCTTAATTGGCCACGGCTTCCTATAGAAACGCAGAAAGGCCGGCCACCATTAGCGTGCGGCCACCACCGACAAAATTTGGCAGCGTCGCCGTTGCAGCGCGTGCCTGGGTGTGTACGAGTACACACGCAAGCCCAGTTGCGCCCTGCTTTCACTCAGTTTTATCCCTACCGTTTCTCTTTCGTCGTCTCTAAGCACCCTCCACGCGCCTATTTCCGGATAGGCTGCACTCTTCATACGCTCCCTTTGAACCCCCCCCAACATTCGCGCTCCCTTCCACTTACGCTTCATCCTAGCTGCCAACTACTACGTATGCGTCACATTTTAATACGCACAAGCAATCGACGCTAGGAACTGCTTTCGTCAGCGAAACCAGCCAGTTCGCCCATTAGCCCTTGTCCATGTTTAGCCCTCCCTTCGTTCTTTCAACATTTGCCGTCACTCGCATATGCTCGCTCTGTATCACGCCCAGCCCCTTTTCTCTTAGTGGCTGGTCCTTGTTAAGCTCTTTTCTTTACTCATGGCGATGGCATCGACTCCTTTCTTTCGGGCATTTGATGCTTCGTTCATGCACTATTCCTTCAATGTGGTTTCAATGTTTTTTTGTTTTGTTTTTGTCTTCGTCTCGCGGTGTTATGTAATGTAATATTTGCTGAAGTATGTTGCGTAAAGCGACAATATATATGCAGTAAATGAACTGCATATCCAGTTTCGGGACGGCGGAGGTAAAGTACAGTCACCTTGTCTGAATTATTACTCGCCCAAATTATAGTCACTCTGTTTCGGTACCTCTTTTTTCTACCATACCATGGTCACCCACATGTTTATGCCGCTGGACTCCTGAACGTAAGTGCGCGAGATCAAATGCCGGCTGCGGCGGCCGCTTTTCGATGGAAGTGAAAAGCAAGGCGCCCGTGTGATGTGCGATGTCAGTGCACGTTAAAGAACCTCAGGTGATCCAAATTGCCGGAGGCCTCAACCTCAGGTGATCCAAATTGCCGGAGGCCTCCACTACGGCCTCTCATATCCAGAGTCCCGTTGGGACGTTAAACCCTATAAGCCAACCAACTTATTGTTCTTCATTTATCCAAATTTGAGGATTATAATCCTGCGAGCTTTATACATGCCAAAGGAAAACTCTATGCGAATCTGAATGGGTGGCAGCAGAGGTTCAGTGCTCCCTGACTATACTCGGGGACACTTTTTCTTGGCAATGGGCGCAAAGGTAGGGAGGCGGGGCCTTTAAACGTGTCGCTCCGCCATGTAGTTCGACCGCGCGGCTTTCGGCCTGCATAGACGTTGCAGATCATTTCTTTCGTTTTCTTCGACAGCCAGCGTCTCCTGAACTTGACTCGAATCTTGTCTGGTGAAAACGCTTCAAGTCGTTGCGGAATGAACGAACCAGAACCGGAACGAACCGAACAGGCGGCAGTCGCCATCTTGCCTGAAAAGTCGGGGCGTCTCATACCCATCGCAGAAGAAAACCTGGTGGAACCAAGACAAGTGTTTTAGGCATAACAGCTTCATTTAGGAAAATCAGTTCTGTTATAAAAATTATACCGTAAATAACTAGCGCTTTGGTTTCAATTTGTTTTTGCAGAAACTACTCGTGTAACTAGGGAGTATATTCGGCTGCGTAGGAAGATGGTGCGTAGCTTTGGCTTCATTGCCAAGAAAAGGTGTCCCCGAGTATAGTTGGGATGAGTTTCAGCAGTTGATTTCTCACCCGATAGTTTGCAGAGCATTCAGTAACTGTATCAGTAGGCAATTTTTGCGAGACGGGTTTGGGTTTGCACTTCGCCCCTTTCTACTTCAAATTACGAAACTTTTTCAATGTTCTCTCCATTTCTTCTATTTCCAGTAACTCTCACTGGAATTATTTTGCCGATAAGTGTTCAATTCGCGAAGATGCGTTTGAAGTGACACGGACTCCATAATCTGCACTATTGTTTCGGAAGGTAATAAACTGCGTTCAGCCTACAATCTATTTTTCACCCTTTCCTTTGGTCGCCGCATCTCTCTCCTCTATTCTCTAGTCCTCACTTACTCTTCCTCTCCGTCCTAGTTGCTGCCTTTAAAGACGTATTGCTTTAAAACTCAATTTTTCCAACATCTGCTTTTTCCGGCGAGGCCAGCGACACCAGTTCTTTTCAAAATGGTTATTTTGTTTCCTGAACCTAGCTCAAAGCGCTGAGCCATGGCTGCATTTTTGCGAGAATAGCCACGTAGATGTTTCTGTTTTAGAGTTGCTTGTCGTGTTCAGAAGTAATGAGGGCCCTCAAGGCCAGAACTAAACGGCTACCTACATGCGCTCACATTCACCGACTCATTGAGACTGACAATATGTCACACAAACTAAATGGACGTTGCGGAGTTTAGGAAGGAAATACGTAATGAGGGCACGACGGAATTTCTTCGGACATGAGGGATGACAGAAACAGAGAATAAATCTGGAGAAATGCTCTAAAAAGGAGCGTGACTTGCCAATAAGAAAATCAGAACACCGCAGCGAATTGATGAAGAGTAGATGCGCGACTACGCCAAGAAACGAAGATGCGTCTGCATTCTGTGTGATTTCAGTGCACGTTAAATATCCTCAGGTGGTCGGAACTACACCGGCGCCCTCTACTATGACACCTATTTCTCTCTTTCCACTTTCCCTCCCACCTGGTTCCCTTCCCTCAGGGTGCGGTCCACATATCTACAGGGAATGTGTGACAGACATTGCCGTTTGCCTTTCCTGTGAAGCAATAACCAAATATTATCATTATTATGCATGACTGGCGGTAAAAGGATTTCGTTAACTCGTTTCTTTGTTCTCGGTTCACATGTGCCACATCTGGTGGCCACGTGCGGATACGCTGCGTATGGAATGTCTGATTATTGTGTGGTCATGAGTAATACCATCTGCACTAGATGCAGCTGATTGTGATTACTCCGCACTTCCACAACGTGTGAGGACGGACTTGGCGGACCAGGTTTATTGGAGACCTGATGTCCGAGCCGCACACCGAAGCGTAACACACTCAGCGATCACGAGGAGTATCTAAAAGAGAGACGGATGAAGATGAAGCAGCACGTACACTCGTACTAAAGATGAAGCGCCATACAGCGCTCACACTATTTTCAAATACGTATCGGAAAGTGTTTTGTCTGCGGAGTCATTTTCATTGAACTGTCATGTAAAAAATGTTGAGAAAAAATGCGCCTGCACAACCACGTCTGCGTGCCATTTACCTTCTGAACCCAATGATAGCCCAGCACCAGCTTCCCCGCATCTATACAAGCTTCAAATTATGCACGGAAGCAAGCTTCGACAGGGTGATCGATGTTGAATCTGGAACTCGCCCATCGCACAACAGTGCGAGCGAGCACTACGCCTACGATTGAAGAACAGGCACCGACGTCTACAACGCGCCATAAGCCAAAGAAGCGCAAAAGACTTCCTAATTTTCTAACTCAGTCGCGGGGAAAAATAGGGCGACTGTGCGGGTATGCCAAGTGCCTATCCAAAGGTCATATCCTCAAGAGGTGTAAGTACTTCTGAGGTCAAGGCTGTGAACACGCGTTGTATTTTGATTTCTTCAAATAACTCCGCTCTTTTCTGGTCTTGGTAGTCAGGGGAGCCTCTGCCTACATTGGTAGTTAGAAAAGCTTAATGCTTAATTGACAGCAATCTAATTAAGTATTTGTTCTGCCTGCCCACCACTAGTTCACTCTTCCGCGTTTGAAAGCACTACGTATCTGCCGGCGCTAGTTTTGCAGCTGCTTGTTGCAACGGCTTCTCACTTGTAACGCGAAAAGATATGCCAGAATCGGCTGAGCTTCAATAGAAAATAACCAAAAAACCCTGCATGTAAGTGAGGGCCATTCTGGAAGCGCGAGACTTCATGTGCATCGGAATGACCCACTTTACTTTTGTTGCCGCGCACTATATAGAGAGTGGAGCTACAAAAAAATATATATATAAAACCTGGCACCAACGCAGTGTCGGGAGGGCACCATCTCGTATGATTGATATGCAGGCGACGTAGATGGCAACGTAAATCTATAGACTAACACGCACGACGAACCCAACCAATCTCTCCCCGGGGTTTCACCCCTCTAACGATAATGCAGCTTTCGCGATGCAGCACACAAAAACGTGCGACGGGACTGCTTTTGGAAAAGACAGCAATAAATATACCTTTTCTTGCAGCGTTTGGAGTTTCATTCCTGTACTTATTTTTTATCTGCCAGTGTGCAGTTTCTTTTCTTTTTTGCTAATTTCTATTGCTTAGACTCTGCGCTCGAGTAGTCTGTCAAAATGCGGTGATGGAATAGATACCAATCTTGACAGTGATATTAACACAGGGTAGACACGCCACTGGTGACAACGAGACGATGACATGCATATAAGTGCGTTTCATGCATTTCCGAAGCCCATCTTTTTTCTCCCACAAAGCTGCGATCAATGCATCGGGCGACAATAGGAACGAGTAGCTCTGGAACTGAGATGTCCCCCGGACACATCTTCTATTGTAATATCTCCTGTTAAGTTCAGGACACGTTCGCCTTTATGCGGTCCGGTTTCTTAAGTATACACAACACATATTAAAACAGAAATGTCAAACACGGACTCAAGACAGTTCAATTGCAATGTTGATTGGTTTGGTACTGGGTGTTTAACGTCCCAAAGCGACTCAGGCTATGAGAGACGCCGTAGTGGAGGACTCCGGAAATTTCGACCACCTGGGCTCCTTTAACGTGCACTGACGTCGCACAGCCCACGGGTGCCTTGCTTTTCGCCTCCAATAAAAAGCGGCCGGCTAGGCCAGGATACGATCCCCGTATCATTGGGCACGTAGTCGAGCGGGTGGTGGTGAAAACGTTTATTAAAAATAGTTACATGTAGGTTACTCTGCGGTCAGGCTTAGTGCCCT
Organism: Amblyomma maculatum; assembly: GCF_055883805.1. Taxonomy (NCBI): domain Eukaryota; kingdom Metazoa; phylum Arthropoda; class Arachnida; order Ixodida; family Ixodidae; genus Amblyomma; species Amblyomma maculatum. The sequence continues at coordinate 23,852,324 of NC_139352.1, read as the reverse complement.
TCCCCTCACAAACCTTAGGTGGAGTCCCTAGTACGGGACCCCAGTGACTTCCGCTGCCGCCATTGCTCGTTTGACCAACGCCTTTTGGGCTTTCAGGTCGGAGCAGACGAGTAGGGTCGCCTCCCAGTCCTCCCGGAGGGGAGCTTGGGTTAAGCGCAAAGGCAGGGTTGGAGGGACACGTCCACTAACCAGTGCGCCACCCTTCGGGGTAATCACAACGTTGAAATGGTATACCACCGCGACTTTTCAAGTGTCCTGCACGTTCTCTCGTAAGCATCATTCTTTTAGAGCACAACGCTATACTACCCAGGGAAGCAACATCGGATTTCTTGTGGCTGCGCCCGAATGATTTTGACCGAATTAAGTGCAACTACTCACGAGAAGTCAGCCTGATACTGTTCCTTGCTGCCTCCAAAACCAACAAAAGAAAGAATATAAAAGAACTCGAAATAAAAAGGCATAGGAACAGTGGCCTTTCTATGTGTGTGTATCCACCGAAAAGAGACAGTTACAAAAACTTGCTTGTCATAAAAACTATTTTAGAAATGTATAAAATTGCGGGACAAAATGGACAGGGCGCTATCGCTTCTACTGTTAAGGCGAAGCTTCAGCACCCCTAATTGAAACCGCCAAACCAAGCAAAGCCATATCTAACAGAGCCTGCGTTCGTTTAACTGGACTGAAACTAAGCTTAGACTGCCCCTGTTTTTTCTATAGGCCAAAAGAGGCCTTACTCACTAATAGCGGAATGCGATATATTTTTCTTAAAAGCATGAATTTTGTTTATTACTTTTGCGAAGTTCGATTGCGTAATATTGTTTCTTCTTCTAGAATTGATTTGCCTTCCTTTTACTTCCTCTCTACTATGACGTCTGTGCTGTAGAAGGAGTTTTTGTCTACGTAGTAAAAGCAATCGGATGGGACAAGTTAGAATCTTGCGCAAACTATTTATGCGAAATATAATCTACAATCTGTGCATGCCGTTCACGTCGAGAAAATATACAGATTAACCTGGCCGGCCGTAGATATAAGTAGTTAGAATGCACATACAGCCCTAAGAAGTGCCCTTCAAGTGGCGCCCTTGCAAATATTGTTTTCCTATATAGAGGCCTGTAATGGCTTGGTCAATATTGTCGACCATAAGCCCTGACTGCTCATTGGAGGGTCAAATTCTAAAGTTAAAGCTCAGCTACTCTGGTCATCTGATGAGAAGAGAGGAGTCGCTGGAGAAAGATTTGATGTTGGGAAAGGTTGAGGGTCGCCGGAGAAGGGGTAGGCAGCGAACGCGATGGTTAGATGGCATCCTCGAGGCACTGCAGATGAAGTTATGTGATGTTAGGAAGATAGTGAGAGACCGGAAAGCGTGGCCTGACATGGTCAATAGGGTCACGAAGTGTCGGACACGACTGAACGACTGAACTGAACTGAATGGCTTGTTTAGCAAGTATCTCCAGTGCGTGGTCTCAAACAACGGAACGCAATAGTAGAAAGGTTGACCAAAAAAAAAAAAAAAAACACTGCAGCACAGGAAGAAACTGAAGCCGACGGGCAACACGAGCGGTGACTCGTTAAATGAAATATAAGATATATTGGCTGCATTCTTCCCGATCACGCCTAGATTACTGACATTTAACAAGTCTTAAGAGAATGCAATGCGTGCAAGTTTACTGCATATCTTTATCACTGTTAGCAAGCTCCTGAAGATTCGCCATGACGGAAATACAGCACCGCAGGTCCTGAAGAAGTCTTGCTTTTAAGTGGAAATGATGTACATCGGGGTTTGCACAGAGATGAGAACAAACCGCGAGTCCCTATTTCTGAATGTTAGAAGGGATCAAAAACCGGTCCTTCTCTGTAGCTCACAATCGTTTGGTCTGGCAACCTGGAAGCCGTCTTTCATAGGAAGTGACCCTGGGAGCGCTGGACAAGAAGCAGCTGGCGTGCATCTTTAGCATTAAAAAAAAAATAATAATAACACTTTTTTCTTTCGTCGCATCAATCGGAATAAAATCGTTTTTTTTTTAACACTGCGGCAGAGCTCCAGTACAAAGCGCCAGTCGTGAGTCTTCCACTTACGTGTAACCCGGTGTTGAGTGTGCAAAGCGTCCTGTGCAATTTTCGTGCCCACTTCACCACACAGACTGCGCACATTAGTCCCTTCCATCAGCCGCCATCCCGTTGCTTTCCATAATCTTCTTCCCCTTAGTTTTGTCGACACACTTGTTTTGAGCACACTGAGAGCAAACGCTGCAAATGCAGCGAAAATTTGACCCCTTTTGACGGGACACATTAACTACGACGCCCCCCAAACTGCTGCCTTTTTATTTCCCTAGTGCACGGAACCACATTAGCAGGATAAAATAAACAAACGAAGGAATCTCTCCTCCAAAAGGACTAGTGCTTCCTTTTATTTCTCCTTTTGGTTTCTGAGTCATTCGCGAGGTTAATCGCTATTCATGTCATTGTCCAGAATCGGTAGTTTATTGCACGGGAGATGTCCCCAGCGTCATTACCGTCGTGGTCGAGCTCGAGAGACGTGGTAGCACAAAAGCTGCTGCGGATGAAACCATTGCACACGAAAGTGAGTACAAGGTTAGAGAAACGAAAAAATAAAAACAACTGCAAGAATGTAAGAGACAGGTTGAGAGGAACCGAAGAAAATCACGCATACATGCGGTGAGTAATTATACACAATAATGGTTCAGCTAATTGTTCTCGCGCCTGAAGTGAGCGACCTGACATTGCTTTTATTACTAATTCACTCTCTACTTTTTGCGAATGTAGCCTGTTTTATATGGAGAGTTTTCTCTTTCATGGTTGTTGCATTTGACAGCGGCGCGTGCAGATTGACAGTTTCTGTTAATTTATGTGTTAATGTTCTTAGCTCGAGTATTTGTGCTTTACCTGTTGTGGTATTGCATTATCAATTTGCACCTAATATTGTCGTACAATATGGGGTTTGCCATTGTTCTTTTTGGGAAAAAATAAATTGATGCAAAAAATTTTAGGTTCCTATCTGCCGCTTCAGTAGTGCTCAACATGTCTGATCAGCTTTTCTGAATTTGTTCCTAATATATTATAGTGCAACAATATAATTCTGAGTGTTTATTACAATTATGAGAATAAGAAACCATTATTAGGTGCTGTTTTTGAATAAGGAAAATTTTTAGACCATGTTCCCTCTGATGTTCGTAGAACAGCGGAAGAGGACAACGGCCAAGGAAATAGGCAGGACTAGTGCCCGTTCAGTATTGCTTCTCCGGTTATTTTTCCCTCTGTTGTCAAAAATTATGACTTAACAACTAACTCTGCCTACCGTTTTACAGCTTTCAAGTTTCCTTACTTGAATACTACGGATAATATGGGTCTCTAATGCTGTATTCTGGGACCTTCATTGTTCTGAAGTCGATGTTACAAGAAACATTATTTGTTTCTATGTTTGCCTTTTTTTCCTTATGGTACATTTTCCTTATATTCTCAAATTAGTGATGAAGGATAGTGGAGGCATTAAGCTAACGACCAATCAGGAGCCTCCGCAGTATTCGAATGTTCCCTTGGCCCACCCAGCGAATGGGGGTGTCTTGCCCCACCAGTCGCTTTTTTAAGTTAGCATTTTTGTGCACCCTGGAAAATTAACTGCGGTACCTGATCACATACAAAATTTAATGCATCATCCGAGAGGTTGTATATTCGCCCTGGCCATTCCCCACCCCCCTAGCCCCTTCCCTCTCCTCTCCTTGTGCTGGGAGCACAGAAACACCACCCGCAGAAATGAAAGGAAAACCTTGATTACGTAGGCTTTAGGGATGTCGTGGTGTAGGCCTCTTTCCAGAGTTGTCTTTTTTCTTATGTGCTTTCCAATTTTTTTTTTTTTGTCTGGTCTCGACACACGCAAGCCTGGAAACTACATTCATGTAGTGGCTAGAAATGTATGACGACCCGAGCACGCCTTAAGCCTGTAGGAGTGTTGCATTTGCGTTGAGCAGCCTTATTCAAAGACACAAAAAGAAGACAGCACCATTACAGCGGAGCAGCTCTTCGTTCCTGCGCAACCCCAAACAGAGCACCCTTGTCTCCTCCAAAGTGACGATATTTTGTTACTGGATTGTTGTGTATAAAGCCATAAAGCTGGCACGTCTTTCCAAGTTTTTTCTGTTTTTTTTTTTTTTTTTGCGCTGACTTGTTGCATGCCACTCCGAAGAACTGTTGTCCGCCGTAGCAAGCACGTATAATAAAAGCAACTGCTTAGCCAGCCTCCCACTGAAGTCCCGCTTACGTTTACAGGGGCCCGCATCGTTACGAAATGCTCCACGTGCCCTGTTTCTTAAATGTACAAAAACCGCCGACCAACATCGCTGTCTTCACTGCATTGCGAAAGACTGCCTTCGCATAATGGACAAACGCTGAGGAAACCTCAGCGTTTGTCCAGTTCCTTTGTCCGTGTACAACTAAGCAGCGCAGCATTTATGAGTTGTTCAAACTAGCCCAGTCTCAAGCACTTCTTGCTTCTACATATTAACAGACATCGGGCTATGGGACTACGTCATTGAGAACACAGCACCGTCTTGAATACAGCGGGGTACACATTCGTAATGCCAATAACCTTATGTAATTAGCTTTCTTACTTCTTCCGGCGCTCCTATGTTTGCTTCTTACGGTCGACGTTTTTTCTTACGTTAGCAACAGTATTTACTTTTATCGGACTTTATATTAAATTGAGGCCTGCATCTTGCTCCTGCCATTCTTCAGCCTCTTTCTTTCTTTGCCGCGTACCGTGCAGGTACCGCATATTCTATAATCTTTTACGAGAAAAACTATAACTATACTGAGATAAATACCAATAGTGCGTCAGCTCCGCCGGGCTGGCGCAGTGGTTACGGAGCTCGACTATTGTTCCCAAGAACGCGGGATCGAATCCCGGCCTCGGCGGCCGCTTTTCAATGGAGGCAAAAAGCAAGGCGCCCGTGTGCTGTGCGATGTCAGTGCACGTTAAAGAACCCCAGGTGGTCGAAATTTCCGGAGTCCTCCACTACGGCGTCTCTCATAGCCTGAGTCGCTTTGGGACGTTAAACCCCACTAACCAAACCAAACCAATAGCGCGTCATTGTCACATTTCACGACCATTACGTCCCTGTCACATATTGTGGCCAAGTGAGAGTGTTGAAATGAACCAACGCTCATTTTCCTTCAGCATTGTTTCGTTATACATAGAAGGGGTGGACGGTGGCACAGGGAATTCTTTAGGTAACGGTGGTGCGACTCTGAAAGTTTTTCAACCCTCTGAGCTCCTATGCACCATCCTCAGTTTTCCTAATTTGAACTTTTCCTTGAGGTGTTTTCTTTCGGTCACTGAGATTTTACTTTTAATTTCATCATCATCATCATATACCCACTGCAGGGCGAAGGCCTCTCCCATATTTCTCCACTTAAGCCGGTTCTGTGCTAGCTGCATCCACTTGACCCCTGCGAACTTCTTAACTTCATCCGCCCACCTAACTTTCTGCCGCCCCCTGCTACGCTTTCCTTCCCTTCGAATCCAGTTTGTTACCATAAGCGACCATCGGTTATCCTCTCTTCGCACTACATGTCCTGCCCTTGCCCATTTCTTCTTCTTAATTTCCACTAGAATGTCGGTAACTTGAGTTATTTCTCTGACCCACTCTGCACGCTTCCTATCTCTTAATGTTACTCCTACCATTTTGCATTCCATAGCCCTCTGGGTTGTCCTCAACTTAAGTAGATCTTTCTTTGTTAGCCTCCACGTTTCCGCCCCATAGGTGAGTACAGGTAACATGCAACTGTTGTATACTTTCCTCTTGAGCGATACCGGTAAGATGCTAGTCATAATCTGCGAGTGCTTGCCAAATGCGCTCCATCCCAATCTTATTCTTCTTGTTATTTCCCTTTCGTGGTCCGGATCTGCGGTTACTACCTGTCCTAAGTAGACATAAACGCCTACTACTTCCAGTACTTCGCTACCTAATGTAAACTGTAAACTGCTGTTCCTTCCCGAGGCTGTTGAACATTACATTAGTTTTCTGCATATTGATTTTCAAGCCTATCTTACTACTTTTCCTGTCTAGATCATCTATCATTATTTGCAGTTCATCCCCCGAGTTGCTTAGCAAGGCAATGTCATCAGCAAATCGGAGATTACGGAGGTATTCTCCATCTACCCTTATCCCTAACTGCTCCCATTCCAAGTCTCCAAAGGAAGAAGAAGAAGCGCCTGAGCTGATACGTGTCCGCTTAGAGCTCTGTGTTTTTATCTTGTTTCGCCTATTAACTGTCGTTTTGTGTGGGTAGGACAGTGCCCTCCGTAAGAACGAATGACGAAGACGCCCCTGTGGAGCGATTTCCGACTCGGTGGACCTTTCTCAATTAAGATAGTCCAACCGGATCCCTCAGGCGCAGGCTATGCTTAGCTCGGCGTTGCCGAGCGAGGCTGGGCTACGCGCCTGCATGGATTCTGCTCCGCCGACGACAGGTGTGCGGATTTCCGCTGTGTTACAACCTGGCGCAACATCCACGTCCACGCAATCATCAACGCCTACATGCCCCCAGTCTGCTTCGTCTTCGGATGGAACGACTTCGGCTTGTCCCATGGATTGCTCCGCCGCCTCTGTGCCTGTAACCCTCCCTCAAGGAACTGTGCCCTACGCACCGATTCAGTCTTCCCTTCCAAGGCCAACTACAGCGTGTCAGCCCCTGACACCACCACAGATGCCACCAGTGAGTCGAGCCTCGCTTCCACTTGCTGCTAACTCGTTCCGCGTCACCATCAAGCCTACATTGCGCTTTGATATAACGACTATCCCTCCCCGGTGTGTCCAAGCCACAATTGACCAAGTTCTAGGTTCTACTAACTACTGTGGATTTGTCGTCCATCGCCCATCGAACACAATTACGGTGAACTTGCCATCCTTGGTGGACGCCCAGAAAATGTGTGCAGTTACTCAAATTCCCCTGGATGCGAATGAGCATGTCCCAGTGCAAATATATTTTGCCTCTGGCCCTGACACCCTCCTCTGCGTCGTTTACCATGTTGACAGCAGAAGCCCTTCTGAGGAGGTGCGAGCAAACATTCGCTGTTCAACTCACTCAGTGTTGCAAGCACGGCCTCTGGGGCGCAGGGGTTCATACCTACTCACTCTACAAGGCCCGCTGACTTTGCCTGAGTACCTAACCTATTATGGTGCGATTATCAAACCCCAGCCCTTCCGACCTCGTCGTATATTTTGTTATCACTGCCATAAAGAAGGGCACATGCAAAATACCTGCCCTAATCCGGCAGCTGTGGCCGACATGAATGAACCAATAGCGCTTTGTGCCCTATGCAAATCGGCGGACCATGACATGCGCTCCCCCGCTTGTCCAAAGAAGAAGAGAACGAGGCCGTCGCGCAAGCCGCCTGGAAAAGAAGATATTCCTACAAGTAATCGCTTCGCTGCTCTTACATGTGATGAAACCGACTTCCCTGCACTTCCTTTACTTGACCCACCTGCTCATCATACGTCTTCTCAGCATGGTTCATACGCACAAGCGACACACCCTCGTGGTTCAAATGGTACACCAAAACGGCCAGTGCACCAATCACATGTGGATGCCGCAGATGAAGACGCTGTTTTAGACAATGCCATTGCAGAGGCTCGCCAACGTCTAGACGAACTCACCCAGCTCCGAGAACAGCGTCGCTCTCACCCCTCTCGAAGAACTATAATACCTCGTGATAAGATTTCAAATGAATCACCTCCAATAAGCAACAAACCACGATCACGTGCAGACAACACGTTAACCCCGAATACCCCGACAGTGGATAAAATATTAGCCCTTATGGAGCAGGTGACCTCCCTCATCGTAGAAGCTCTTCGGCCTCGCAATGGATAATGCACTGTCTCTGGTGGTGCAGTGGAATTGTCGAGGCTTTGCGAATAAGGCCTCTGAAGTGAACATCCGTCTTCGCGACAAAAAGCTAAAGGCGTGGGCCTTCTTACTTCAAGAGCATAACTCACTTCCTCGCCTTTCAGGATTCTGCGCTTACCATTCACCTTCCATTCCTGATCGCCGTTGCATCACCTCTTCCCACAGCCCAGGTAAATCTGCAATTTATATTCACACTTCAGTTCCCCACACACCGATCGACCTTTCACGCTGGTGTAACACACGCCAAGAGGTGGTAGCACTCCTAGTTAAGCCTGTACGCACGCCACTTATACTAGTTTCCTTTTATGGCCGTCCTAGTTCCGCATCTCCTAATCTTGGATGGGTTCGTTTTCTGCGTTCTACCTACTCGGGTATCTCTATTCTAGTCGGTGGAGACTTCAATGGCGCACACACCTCGTGGGGTTACCCATCGGATTCTCCCAGGGTTGCACATATCCAGGGAAGCTTTTCAGATAATTCTTTTCACCTTTTAAACCACCCGCATACATCTACCCGTCCAAGAGGTGGGCCTTATTCACCTGATTTGACCTGGTGGTTAGGCCCTGGTAGCCCTCGTTGGGCTGTTGAACAAGATACCTGGGGTAGTGATCACAGTCCTATCGTTATCTCTCTCACTCCTTCGCGGATACGTAAAATACGCCGTAGCGTACGAATAACATCTTGGGACTCTGTACGCGCAGACAATCGCTTATCTGATTTCACCCCATCATCAGCATTGTCTACTCTCTCTGCTGTTCTTGCGTCCCACACGATTACCACCACTGTAAATGAAGACGAACCAAACCCGGACATCCACCTCCTGAATCTTTGGGCTCTGCGTCGCCAGGCAGATCATTATGCTGCTCGTAACCCCGATGACCCATCGGCTATCCCCGCTCTTCACCGGGCTACCGCGCGTGCGAGGCGGTATGCAAAGCGTCTAGGAAGGCAACGTTGGGCTTCATGGTGTGAGCGCCTGTCCTCCAAGCAGAGTAATCGACAACTTTGGAGAGTGTTTCACGCCATGGAGCGCTCTTCTCAAGTTTCTGATTACACAGAGAGCATTCGCCTTGCTATGAATGTAGATGAGGACACATTTGCAAAACAGGCGGCCAGACAGTTTTTTCCCAACTATGATTCCACCTCAACTTCTCCGCCTTGCTTACCGGTTACCGAACCCCCCGGTGCGATTACTTCTGACCTAACCATGGCAGAGCTGCTGGCCTCCATTGAACGCCTCAAATCTAACTCTGCTCCCGGCCACGACCCCGCCGGGGTGGTGCAGTGGTAAGACGCCCGACTACTGTGCCGGAGTTCCCGGGATCGAATCCCGGCCTCGGCGGCTGCGTTTCGATGGAGGCGAAACGAAGTGGCGTCCGTGTGCTGTGCGATGTCAGCGCACGTTAAAGATCCCCAGGTGGTCGAAATTACTCCGTAGCCCTCCACTACGGCCCCCCTTTCTCTCTATCCACTTTCACTCCCACCTTCATCCCTTCCCTTACGACGCGGTTCAGGTGTCCACAGAGCAAGTGTGACAGATACTGCGCCTTTCCCTTCCTATGAACCAACCTACCTACCTACCGGCCACGACGGCATACCTAACTCCTTATTCCGCAACTTGGAAGGGACTGCTTTGCAGGCCCTGCTTGATGCATTCAATGACGTGTGGCATTCTGGTGTCATGCCGGACGAGTGGAAGCATTCTATTGTTGTTCCAATACCGAAGTCAGGTCATCCTCCAGTATCTCTCTCGGCCCTTCGTCCAATTTCCCTGACGCCAACAATCTGCAAGCTTTACGAAAACATTCTCGCCACTCGCTTATCATGGTGGTTGGAATCCCATGATTGTTATCCAGAATCCCAAATTGGCTTCCGCCCGCAAATAGGAACGGAGGACGGTCTTGCTACTTTGGCTGCTGACGTGCTTCACCACTCTCCGCACAGTCATCTAGTTAGAACTGTGATCGCTACAGATATAACAAAGGCATATGATAACATCCTTCACTCCGCCATTCTTGCCTCCCTACAAACTCTTGGTCTTCCTCACAGGTTTCTCCTCGCCATTCACGCCTTTCTAACAAATAGAACATTCAGTGTGCGTGTCCATGGAAAGCCCTTTGGTCACTTCCCCTCAAACAGAGGAGTGCCCCAGGGCTCCGTTCTCGCCCCTACTTTATTTAATGTGGCCTTCATTCCACTTATTCGAGCCCTAGAGGCCATCCCTTCTATACGGGTGCTTGCGTATGCCGATGATATAACCTTATGGTGCTGTCACCCAGATACGTCTGTTCATCAGGCGGCCCTCCAGCATGCGCTGGATGTATTGACATTTCGCCTCCCTCCTTTGGGCCTAACTCTTTCGCATACAAAATCCTGTTTCATTCGAATTGGAAATAAAGCTGGCTTACGGAAAGCTCCCAATATAATTTTTATGATAGATAATACCCCAATTCCTCAGGTACAAACCGTTCGCATTCTTGGTTTTCTTCTACATTCCTCTGGGACTGGCACACCGTGGCTGACAGCCATCCGTAAGACCGCTCACGCTACTTTAGGTCTCATTCGTCGCATAGCTATGCGCTCTGGCGGCGCGCGTGCTCACACGGCCCGCCAGCTTGTTCGCTCTGTCCTCCAGCCACGTATAATATACCAGGCACAGTTTCAACGTCTCACCCGCAGACAGTGGGACTCCCTTGAGGCCATCAATCGTGAGGCTATGCGTGCAATAACGTACCTCCCCCGCCTAACACCCATACCAGTACTTCAGGAATATGCCCAGCTAAATACGCTCACTGAACTCGTTGATCAGCGCATGGCAAACAGAGCTCGCAAAAGTCTTTACAATTACATCATTTAAAGACACTACCTCCATGGTCGTACTGCCAGCTCACGGACAATCGCCCCACTGCTTCCCCGTCGGTATCATCCACACATCTGCCTGAAGGGTGCATATTATATACCGATGCATCACATACTGCAGAGCGAGGAGTTACTGCCGTGTATAGTCCCTCTCATCCGCATCTCAACACTCACGTGACATATACCGCGGATACGTGCACCCCTCTGGCACTGGAACTTCAAGCAATTTACAAAGCTATACATTCCCTTCCACCAGTTCCTACATTCAATGCAGTTCATCTTTACACAAACTCTCTCACTGCCCTTAAACAGCTTAAGGCCGTTCGACGCACATTCCAAATAACACAGTCCATACATTTGCTATGTTCAAAGTACCCATGTCCTATTCGCATACACTGGATTCGCGGCCATGCTCGCGATCCACATAACCTACAAGCAGATGCTATGACTCATAAAAAAACATCAGACGATCCACCACCTTCCCCTCTTCCCCCAGATCCGTTCCTGTCCCACGTTTCCGATTCGCAAGTTCTGCGCCACCGAACACGCGCTCTCATTCCTCCGTGTTCGCACCCTCTCCCCCGTAGTCTTACTCGGCAGGAGGAGGTGACAGTGCGCCGGATCCGGGCAGGGGCGGCTCTGACCCCATCTGTTCGACATCGATGGCGGGAAAAAGACCTACCAGTGACTGACAGGTGCCCTCATTGTGACACTCCACCTGACGTCTGCGATGTGCGCCACTTGTTGTGGACGTGTCCATCAACAACGCACATCAGGCAACGGATAATCATGAAGGTGGGCCTGCGGTGGAATCGCGATAGTGATTATGAGAAATGGACAATGGACAATCGCTATACTGCCAACCTTCTCGAATTCATAAGCACAACTGGACTGCACTCCTTCTTTTAACTTTCTATCTCCTGCATCCCATTCCCCCTTTCCCAACTTATGCCTTGTGGCAAACTCTTCGAAAAAAAAAAAAAAAAGAAGTCTCTGAATACTTTCTCAGCAAGCTGTGAATAGTACTGGGGAGATTGTGTCTTCTTGCCTAACACCTTTCCTTATGGGAATGTTGTTACTTTCTTTATGCAGAACTATGGTTGCTGTGCAGCCACTATATATATATTCCAGCACTTTCACGTACGGCTCGTCTACCCCCTTATTCCGCAATGCCTGCATCACCGCCGTTGTTTTAACTGAGTCAAATGCTTTTTCGTAATCAATGAATGCTATGTATAAGGGCTGGTTATATTCCGAGCATTTTTCTATATGGATATGATCGGTAGTAGAGTACCGTTTCCGAAACCCTGCTTGATCCTTTGCTTGATTGCAGTCTAAGGTTGTCCTGATTCTATTAGCGATTACCTTAGTAAATACCTTATGCGTAACAGACAGTAAGCTGATTTGTCTGTAATTTTTAAGGTCCTTAGAGCCCCCTTTCTTGTGAATGAGGATAATGTTTGCATTCTTCCATGGTTCCGGTACCGTCGATGACACCAGGCACTGCGTATACAGGGTGGCCAGTTTTTCTAGCACGATATCCACCCCGTCCTTTACATTTAGCCGGTCCTTTTAACATTTCCTTGTTTCCTTTCTCGAAAGCACGCACTCTCACGCATCCTCTCTGGTACAGAAAAAAATCGACCGCAATCAGCACGACTTTCTCAGGTTCACCTGGGCATGGCGCGGTCGCCTGGCGCGGGCGGAAGCCCTGGCACGCCATTATGGTTCTAAGCCCGGCGTTTTTTATGTGGACGCCTCTGGCCCGCACCATGGGGGGTGGTACACGGCCGCAGTCGTCCACGAGGCGAAAACAGTCAACGGTCTTAGCTTCAGGGCCCGCAACACAACTCATGCGGAGGAGGTCGCCATAGCATTGGCTGCTTCCCACTCTGACTCGAAATATATAATTTTTGACTCGCGAGGGGCCTGTCGGAATGTCGAACAGGGCTGGACCCCTTATCTAGCCTACCGAATACTTCAAAATAGCTCCTACATTGGGGACCCCGCTACCCGATATATTATTTGGGCTCCTGCTCATCAGGGGCTGGCTGGAAACGAGGCTGCCGACGCCGCAGCCCGCGCGCTCTCTCTCCGGGAAGTTTCCTCCTCCTCCCCCTCCGACCAGGACGCTGATCCTAATCCGGCTTATATATTCAAAGATATCGTAAATTACTACCAATCTAGCCACAGCCTTTACCCCCGCCCATGTAAAGGCCTTTCAAAGGCGGATGAGCGGCTCTTACTCCGCCTCTATACAAACACACTGCTGTGCCCGGCAGCTCTAAAACACTTCGACCCTGCTTTCTCTGGCAGCTGCCCGCACTGTGGGGTGGTGTCTTCGGACATCTACCACATGGTGTGGGCCTGCCCCTCAAATCCGGCTATCCCCCCTCACCCCAACCCAACCCGGGAGGACTGGGAGGCGACCCTGCTCGGCTGCTCCGACCTGAAGGCCCAACGGGCCTTAGTCGGGCGAGCCCGAGCGGCGGCAGACGCCACTGGGGTCCCGAACTAGGGACCTCCACCTAGTGTTTGTGAGGGTTGGCCCCTTCAGGGTCAGCTCACGCATAACCTCCTGTATTTGTCCTATATAAATGTTTTCTACCACCACCGACAGAAAATGTTGGCGTTATTTTGTGCCGAAGACGTCGACAACCCCTCATCTTCTGCCCTAGAGTACGCGACATTGCCGCTCACGCGATGTATTTATTCCGGAACGCATTCCGCCATTTCCTCCGCCCCACTTCGTCTGTTTGCTTCCTACACTCCCTCTGAATTTCTCGCGTTATTTTTTGTTTTTTTTTGTTTTGTTTTTCGCGTCTTTCGCCGCTATAGCTTCATTTTTTTACCCGCGGCCCGTTCAGTCATCGTGGGTGCCTCCGTGAGCCCGCAACCCTTATTGAGGAAAATAAGCCGTCCACCCCTCAGCGAAACCTGTCAAAGCGCCATTTTATCTTTCTGCATACTGCCGCTCTCGCCGCCGCATTGCGGTGACACGTCGAGAAGTCGCATGTTTTATCTTCCCATACTGGGGGCATGTGGCTCCCCCTTTTTTTCGTTTATAATTGACAGAAATTAAAGGCGAGGTCGGTGATTAACTCGCGGTACTACAGCCGCGCGAAGTCATTAATTACTGCTGGGCAAATGGCGTTTAACTATAACAAGCTGCAGGAATATTCAGAGCCTCCCAACACCACTTAATTAGATGCAGTGTTTCGCTGAAAAAAAAAAAAAAAGAGAGCAAGTTTGGAGGGTGTGCCCCGTTTGTAGAGGGATAATGCCATTTACTGTCATCAAGATAGTGCGTGCTGCGGCTCGTTTACAAATAAGCAGTTCGAATGAGGTTTTTAGTATTATTGTTCATAATTTTGGTTTCGTATATCTGATGTGCTAAGGAAGCCGGCAACTAATATTACAAATAGACCTTCCAGGTGTGTAGACTGCTATTGCAACTCTATTATGCACGAATTTCTTTACTTTTTTACTGTTCAACCTTCATCGCAGAAGCATTATAGAGCGAAGGAGGTTTGCATAGATTATAGCAAACAGCGGCAGGGTTTGCAAACAATTGCATCACAATGCAAAATTGTCGAGGAGTTAAGTAGAACAGAATGCAAACATTCACAAAACGTTTCACTGCATGATTTATATAGCACAAAATGCCAGGGGTGCACTGAAGTCTGCTTAGGTGAAATAATGCAAAAACATGTCGAGTTCTGTCACGCCGCCTAGGGGATTCGCCCGAAACTACGCTAGCAGACTTCGGCCGCACTCGGCTATGTAGCTTGTCTTTATGGCGTATGTACCTAAGTTCAATGAAAGGACGGCGCAGATAGAACCATAACGACGACCTTGTCCACTGCAGAGCGTGGAAGGAAGTTATAGTTTGAACTTGGTGATGGCGGCGATGTCTACTGCACACACGAGGCGTGAGGGGCTACGGTGATAGCATAGTGTTCTTGTGGGTTGGTTTTTTCGGATGGTGGCTCGATTCCTGACTGCTACATACTTTTTTTTAAGTATCGGCTCGTACAAACACGTTCTGATGACAGGCTCTCTCAACCCCATTCATGATCTAAGAAATTCTTTCGAAATAAAATATCCAACACTGAAGTAGGAGACCATACAAACATTAGCAAAACTTAACGGATATCCAAAAAAAGGTCAAGCATGATAGCTAGTGAGGTAGTTAAGTAATTCAGATACTGAACGTTTTCATTATTATTGTTAGACGCCTGATTTTAAACAGAGATTTGTGCCTAATTTCTATTAATATTGTTACGTGGTGACAAGAAAAGAGACGGCACAACATGGTGACAGGATGAACGATAATTTATTAGAGAGTTATAGCTGAGCGTATTTGCGTTCAACTCCGCTCAAAGCTTCGAACGGAACCGCAGCGGAGCATAGCGCATAAACAGATTTTTAGCCAAGCGGTTGCTCGCCTACTTGGATGGATGGAATATAGGAGCGTCCCCTTTAAAACGGGGTGATAGCAGTAGATATCATGATCATTTTCTCTCTATATCCTAATTATTTTTTTGGTTAACTATACCGTCATTCTATTTATTGAATTTCTGTTTATACATTATTAACATTATGTCACTTTTCTGCTTTTAAGCCACCAATCTTCCAGTCGTTTCTTGCTAGCTTCCACCACCGGTTTATTCCCCCGGCCACTGGTATCTCTAAACCCCAGAGCTTCAGGAACAGTGACTGCGCCTGCATCGACTTCCGGATGGATACCATTACATTCGAATATAAGATGGTCAATTGTTTCATTGGAGTTACCACATACAGCACATGCGTCATCTTCATTGTTAAATTTATTTTTGTAGCTGCGTGTTCTAAGGCACCCTGATCTAGCTTCAAAAAGTAGGGCACTGCCTCTTGAGTTATAAAAGAAAGCTTCCTTCCTGATCTGCCTTTTTCACTTTCGGTATAATTTCACACTCTGTTTCTTTTCCATCGAAATTATCCAATTTTTATCTTCTGCGCTTTCCACCTGTTGCTTAACGCTTTTTATTTCTTCGTCCGTGTGACCAGCATACTTACTGGTTAGTTTGCTAGTTTTTTTCCTCTATTGTGAGTCAACGCTGTTTAGATATAGGTATTTAAATACTTTAGCTGCCCATCTGTCACTGTCCAATTACCTCAGGCGTTCCTCATATAATATTTTACTCCGAGCTTCCCGTACTTCGAAAGGTGCCTAGCCCATATCTCTCTGTACCGCCTCATTTGTGGTTTTGCCGTGTGCCCCTAGTGCTAATCGTCCGACGGCTCTCTGATTTATTTGTAATCGACTTTACCTCTAATTTTAGGCACAAAACCGCATTTCCGAAAGTAAGCCCGGGTACCCTAATTCCTTTCCAAATACTCCTCAAAACCTCATACCTGTTGTATCCCTACAATGCCCTATGCTTCATTATCCCAGCATTTCTTCGCCCTTTGGCCTTATGTGATTGATCATGCTTTTCAGTGTATGCCAATCCTTCGTTTACCCATACCCCGATATATTTATATTCTGCTACTCTGGGTATTTCATGGCCTTGTATTTTAAGACCCTGATCAGTTGAGCCGTTGAAAATCATCAGACCACTTAACTGCGCTAAAACTGAAGCCTACAGTGTCCCCTTCGTCTCCGCAATACTTAACTAGAGCTTGCGATTCTTCCAGACTCTAAGCTAGCACCACAATATCGTCTGCATACATCAAACCGGGGAGGCACTGCTCTACTGCCTTTCTACCTACTCTATATGACAGGCTAAAACCTAGGTTACTTTCTTGTATCTTCTGTTCCAGGTTTATCATATAAAGTATGGACATTAGCGGTGATAGAGGACAACCTTGTCTTAATCCTTTGCAAACCTTGACAGCTTCCTACTTCCTATCCCGTCCCATGTGATTTCTACGTTGTTATCCCGGTATATTTCCTGTATGAACTCTTATCTCATAACCGATACCTTCTTCTTTTATTATGCTCCGCAGGAGTTTCCTGTTTACGTGGTCGTACGCCCAGTTTATGTCCAGGAAGGGCAAATACAAAGGTCTATTTTCCACTCTAGATATTTCTATGCATTGGGTAAGCAGGAACAGGCTATCATCTAAGCGCCAACCATTTTTAAATCCGTTCTGAAGTTCTCCGAGTATCGTGTTACTTTCTACCCGTGTTTGCCCCTTTAATTTCACCACCTGCATGGCTAACCTGTACATAACAATTGTATGGTAATCGGCCTGTAGGATTTTACGTTCATCCTTTCTCCTTTTCCTTTATAAATCAAATTCATTTTACTCTGCCGCCAGCTGTCCGGAAATTGTTTGTTCTTTATGACTGTTTCCAAAGCTTTTAACTACGTTTCACTACTTCTTGGACCAAGTTCATTAATCAGTTTGATCGGAATTCTATCTATTCCTGTAGATGTGTTTCTAGGAATATTTTTGTCTGCCTTTTTCCAGTTTAGATTGGTCAGTTCTAAGCTGCTTTGTATTCTGCTATCTTGTGTTGCTTCCTGATTTGCGGAGGTTACTCTATCATCGCTCTTAAATGACTCGGCTATAACATATGTAATGTAGTTCACTGCGCTGTCTCCCTTTAAACAATTTCCCTCGTTATCTTGAATCCGGTCCTGCTTTCTTTAATTCTCTTTACCTAGCCAGCTTATATGGTTCCCGAATTTTCTTGGTCCGCCTCTAGAGGCATCTTGTATGTCAGCCATCTAGCGATCGTTGGACTGCTTTATTCTACTTTGGACGAGGGCCTGTACATCGTTTCTTTTGTCGATATGATTCCCATTTTTGGTCGATTTCCTCCTGAGATACCTGTGCTTTCTTTGCGTCTCGGTGTTCCCTTGAAGCAGCCCGTCGTTTTTCAATGGCTTCCCTGATTTCCTTATTCCACCAGCTCCGTGGCTATCTCTTTCCATTCCAGCGGTTTGCTACTTTAACGTCCTTAATTTTCCTCCTTATGAGTAGTTCTACCTGTTCATAATCCCAGTCTTGCATAAGTTTTTTTCCTATTGCTTCCTCTATGTCTGCTGCTATCTGCGCTATTTGATCGTCGTTTAATTTTGTGTTTATTTTTGTCTAAGTTCCATTTCTATTTTCATCAAGGGCCCCTTCTGCAGACTAATACGTTTATGATCACTTCCCAGACTACACTCCCCTTCTTCGTCTATTTCCTTTTTTGTGACCTTGCTATAAATTCTTTGCGACATTAGACACTAGTCAATAGTCGTCTGCCTGTTGCGGAATTCCCACGTGATTTGTCCTCAGGATTTTGCTTCTCCATTTACTATAACTAGGGAGTGTTGCTCACAAAAATCTAGCATTAGTGTCCTGTTAGAATTCGTGTACCCATCCAGATCGTCGATGTGGCCGTTCATGTCCCTCAGCAGAATAATATCGGCCTCGTCTCCAAACTGGCTTATATCTTCACTGAGACATTCAACAAGGTCCTTGTTTTCTTGCTTGCATTGACGTCCTGTTCCTAAACAAACTACCCCTAGCCATGTCCTTATGCGGCACTTTTTCCTGATACCCAGATATGGTCTTTACAAGATGATTTTATTCTTTGCCGATTTGTTCCCTGATGTATCAACATACCTATCCCACCCCCTTTTTTTCCGCTCTCGTTCTGTTGCACCCTTCCCAGACGCAGCCTTTTATAAACGGTGGATCTTCTAGATCTCTGAGATGAGTCTCGCATAGAGCGTACACACCTATTTTGGCACCCTTCAACTGCTGTGCTATCTCTATCCATTTCGCTCTTTTTCTACCTCTTTGCATGTTTATGTAGCTGATCCTAGTGTTAAATCTATTTTTTGTACTTTTTTTTTAAGACCTCCTCCTCGCCATTTTTTGGGGCTCAACCTCCGTTATTACGCTTTCTTCACTTCTGACCACCTCCGTGCACAGAGCCCTCACGGACCACCTAAAAAAGCTACAGCCATGCCTGCCAGGCGCCAGCCGATCTCTGCTCCCACCCTTCTGTTAAAATCAATGCTATCTCGCTGAAAAGCCTTGCCAAAACCTGCTTTATGCACCTCCCTGTTTACATCAACCACTTCGAAACGCTTCTCCAGACTTAACTTTTTTATGTCCTAATTAACTGTCACCACGTCTTTTTCCAGCTTTCCGTTCAATCCTAGCACCTCCGGTACTGTGCATACAACTATCTGCGCTTGCTGTGTTATCTCCCTTACATCGTCAACTCCCTTGGCTAAACTTTCCACCACTCCTGCAGGACACCACCATTCAACACATCGTTTAGCCCCGCGGCTACTATGCTAGTCGCCAACCACCTCATCTATCTACAGTGCTTGGGTTGCGCACACTGTATAAGAGGTCGAAAAAAATATTCGACCGAACTCTCCAACAAGTACAGTAAAAAAACTCGCGAAAAATACAACGTCTCTATTGCAAACGTAAGAAACAAACTTATTATCTTGCAGTTCATTTTGACTGAAGTATGGTAAAAGAAATTGTTGAACATCTGTGCCGCATAATAAATAAAACTGCTCTGCTCAGAACTGTGTTCATGCAAAACTGAAAACTCGAGGTTCATTGCAATTTGAGTGTTTGCTGCTTTGACGACAAGCAGAGGAGCAAAATTCCCTACTCTTTAGGGAAGAGGCTTACGCTGCTTAATTATGGCCGTCTCGATAAGGGATCAGAACAATCAATAGAGACCTGTCTTTTTCTTTCATTAAAGAGAAATAAAGCTTTAACTGTTCACGCCTTACTTGATAGGATTCCGATAGTGTAGAGGGTTTACCTAAGGAACACAAACACGCATGCACCATACTTGACGACACTTCGCGGCGTTCCTCTGTTACTTGCAATGAATCTGGCTCAGTACAAGCATTATCTGACTGTGCGACCACGTGTATGATTCCAGCAGCTGTACTGCCGCCTTGATTTTAACAAATATAGCCAGAGTGTCGACTAAACTGCTTGTCAGCGCCTTATAACGGCTATAGCGTAGAACATGGCCAGAGTTCGCGCACGCGCGCGAAGAGAGCATTTTTGGCTAAGCTGTTCCGATAAGAGGACACACGCCCTGCCACAATATCTGTTCTCGAAAAGCCAAAGGGCCATAGAGTAAATGCGCATAAAATGTGACACTTATACGTGATTTACCTTTTGTTTTTTCCCTGTCACGAAAGGCCGGGCTAGCGAAGCAGAGTTAAGATAAGAAAAATGTAAAAGAAAGCAAATATACCAGTACGTAGAAAGCATTGCTTGTAATGAGAACCTTCTGATATTAGCTTCCTTAAGTCAAGTGCGAACACGATAAAAGGGGCCCTAAGCGAAGCACTTGTGCTCTACTGCCTCCCGTTTTTGTTTGTTTTTTTTTTTATTTTTATTTTTTGGCGAACGGATATGTGATCGGAATAGCGTAGCAGACGACGTTCCACATTCGTGCTCATTCGCGAACTCTCGCCCTGTTGCACGCTAATCGCCATTATAAGGCGCTGACCAGCAGTTTGGGCGATGCTCGCGCTATATTGTTAAAAATCAGGGCGGCTGTACATGCGTTCTGCAGTTCCCCCGACTGTCTCCCTGCTACAAAATATAGACTGCGCTGAAATTTCGCCGTCCAGTGTCAACTTAAGCGGCCATCCTGAAAACAGGAAACCACATTAAAAAGTAGGCACCATGCAAGCGTCACGAGCAATAGCACACGCACTCTTCCTGGGAACTCGAGTGTTTCCTTCATCGGTCGCTTTGACGACCCAGTCGAGCGCTGCGTCGAGCAGAATTGGTGGATATAGAGAGAAGCAGGAAGACACAATTATCACGTCCGTTCCCATTAGGGAAGGAATTTCCCTCTTTTTTCGTCGCGCTGGCTGTACCTTTGCGGCCACCGAGTAGTGTAGGAGAGAGAAGGGAAAAGCAGGAAGGAAAAACCAGAACCGAGCCGTGTTATTCGAGCGTTAAAAGGGTTCCCTGGAGCAGGGGAGAGGGGTCGGTATATTCCAGCTATTCACTGCTAGCGGCTGACATCTAACTTGTTCTAAATGCTACTTTCACTCATCCGCTCCCCTTTTCCACTGCGTTTATAGCAGGAAGAAAAAAGAGGAAGATAGAGAGAGAATTATATGAGAAGTGGCCCCGGCAGTGGAATAAGGTCGCATAGCCAGCGGCAAAAGGTACTATTGAGCGCAATGTCTCGCATACGTCGTCACTGAGCAAACGAATGGAGTGGTTCTGTGGGAATTTAAGAAAGTCTGAAAGAAAACCAATTTTGAAGGGAAGACTCATCAAACCAGCAATTTCGTACGAGGAAGGAAGTAATGAGGTCGGATTGAACCCGTGATTTTCATTGCCTCGTGCAGCTAGGTATGTTTATGGCGTATGAATGAACAGACGCTGACAAAACGAATGGAACAATTATTCGCAGGTAGGGAATATTCAGAAAAACGTTTTTAACCAGCAGTGGCCTTTTAAATATGAATTTGATTTCACTCAAAATAATGTAATAGGCGTGGACATTTCGTGAGTTGAATACCAATAAAGAGGCTGCTACTGACATGATGTTTCGTGAAATTATACTCAGTCCTAAATACGAACTTAATTTACAGTTGCACGGATTCCGCATGAAGCACAATGTATATTTGCGCCAATTTGATTTCGAAACCAAACACTGCCGCCAATGCACCTGCCTTTATATTCACTGCCCTTTGTGCTTCTGAATACCGCTATCGTTAGATGATACCCAGAAATAGCCCTAAACTTACAACAAGAAGCTATAGAGACTAGGCTGGTAAGTTTCTAACATCAGAACACATGGCTTCGGGGGCTCGGGTAACTGTCCGAACTGAAGTCGTGGAAACTTTTAATTCGCTTTGTATATTGTTATGGCTACTCCGTGGATGGGTCTATGGCTGAAAATCTGGATGCATTCACCCGAAATCTACTCCTGAATCAAATAGGTCATTAAGAAAACGGTATTTATGAAATTAGAATGTGTAATTTTGAAAATAAATGCTAATGAACGCCAGGTGTCTTCAGCACCATAGTTTTAAAGGATTTGATAGAATAGTTTCTTCCAAAACCCGTGAAAGACACATCTGTGTTGTCTATTCAGGCGGACTGCAGGACAAGGCTGAATAGAACCATTGAATGACGCACAAGTTGAATAACCCATTTCCATATGAATTTCACAATTTTTGGTTACCGTTATTGTATGCGTTTAAGATGAACTTCTGATGCTCTTCTTGTTCCTATGTCCGATTTGCACGTAGCAGTTCACTAGTTTCCGCTCTCTCTTACTCCCTGCTTGCCAGAAGCACTGTCCTTGGCTAATCACTGAGGTGTGCGATTCCCAATTCCTCGTTCCCAGAATGAAAGTGTCGGCGAAATATTTCGTCGAAGTTAAGAAGGGCGTGTTGCATTTTTGTTTCTTTTAATCTGACACTGTATTTATTAGAATTTTCTTCTCTCGACATAGCATGTGTTACGGATTCCGAGTCCCTTGCTTCGGTAAGAGTTTTATGGTTTGCAATGTTTTGCTGACACTTAGTCGCGTATGATTCTTGCTTCATGCACACTTTTAGGTGCCGCATTTTTCGACCTTTCCGCTCGCCAGCTCCTCGACTCATTTGCTTGAATTCACGTTCGGGACTACTGTGCCGGAGTACCCGGGTTCGAACCCGACCTCGGCGGCTGCGTTTCGATGGAGGCGAAACGAAGAGGCGTCCGTGTGCTGAGCGATGTCAGCGCACGTTAAAGATCCCCAGGTGGTCGAAATTACTCCGTAGCCCTCCACTACGTCTCCTCTTTCTCTCTTTCTACTTTCACTCCCACCTTCCTTCCTTCCTTTATGGCGCGGTTCAGGTGTCCACAGAAAACAAGTGAGACAGTTACCGCACCTTTCCCTTCCTATCAATCAATCAATCAATCAATCTACGCAGTCACAGCGCACGTTAAAGATCCCCAGGGGGTCGAAATTTCTCCGCAGCCCTGTACTACGGCTCCTCTTTCTCTCTTTCCACTTTCACTCCCACCTTCTTTTCTTCCCTTGCGGCGCGGTTCAGGTGCCCACAAAAACAAGTGAGACAGTTACCGCGCCTTTCCCTTCCTATAAATCAATCAATCACGCTCGGATCAGTCTGCGCAGCTTTAGTAGAGCGCACCAAATTATCCAGGCTTCTTTATTTTCCCACTTAGCCGCAAAAACGCGTCCTGATTCTTCCACGCATAGCAAACTAGTTTCTTCTTTCAAAAGGCTTCTTTGAAGAGTTTTTTTGTTTGCGACTTTTGCTAAAAGTAATTGAAACATTTAAAAAATTAAAAAAAAGAATACATGGCCTATGAGTTTTAGTTTCTGTCTCCGTCTAGCGCAGCGGTTAGCTTTCTATTATCCTGCTTTCCTAAAACTCCTTCTACATCGTCTTTTTCCCCACAAACAGAGATGCCGTGTTTACCACAATTTGCAGCTTTTAATTTGATTTTTTTTCCTTTTCTCCTATTGGCTTCACGTGGTGGGTATTTCTCAGACCTTGCTAATTAATGTTTCTAATAAGGTAGTATCTCATATTTCAAACCCGCCACCCCTATATACATGCATGGCATATCATAAAGCGGTCGAACTTAATGTTTGGTGGGCATGTTAAAAGCAACGGTGTCTACTTCTAATGAAAAATGAATTCGCCTACTGTGCTAGAGCATCCATCGCTTTGCTTGCGTTTCAGAGAATCCCGATGATAGCTGTACATATGCTTAGAATTTCCACAACGAAGCCCAACTATATCATTATTATAGATAACACGATCAGGGTAGCCTAGTTATCGGCAAAAGATGTCGCTTTCTTACGCTGCCCGCTAATCGTTTGAGAGTGTTCCGTGGCTTTAACATCAGAAAAGATGAGATTTTCTGATGGCTTCTCGATTGTTTCGTTTGCTATGAAAGAAAAATAAACGAAGTGAAAAAAGTCAGTTCAAGTCTGAGAATCAAGACAGAGACTGAACGCCAGGTAGATTGGCCGAAACCGCCAAGGAGATAGCCTCGACGGGAGCTATAGCCCTAGGCGTGCGCCGGCTTGGGCAGAAGGTTGATTCGGTCATCATGGCAGCGCCTGTCACGGAGTGTTTGCTTGACATTCCTGACAGCAGCTGACACGCGTGGAGATACGCCGACACACGCAGGCTCGGAGATTCACTCAGATTACCTCAATGGTGTCCCGGCTGGGTGACGTTCCACAGTCTCCCCGAGGCGCTGCCCCGTCCTTCCTGCACGTTTTCCTTTCTCTTCCCTATTGCCTTTCATCTTCGGGGATTTCATTACATTCTATTTGTATTCTCTGTACTCTCCGCGAGCACTGTTCGTCACTTGCTAGCTATCACGTTTTTTTGTTGTTGTTTCTTTATGCGCTTCTCATATTCGCTGAAGGCAACCATTTCGCCACCTTCATTTGCAAACATAAAATACTTTTCGATTTCGTTTTGATTCTCCTGCACAGCTTATGGTTCAATTAATGCGTTGCAAGATTGCAAGATTTTAAACCTTGCAAGATTGTAAGATTTTAAACCTGAACCTTATATCAGTAAAATATAGTATGATATAGTTTGGTATGGTTAATGTGATATGCTAAGATACAATACGGTACGATACAGTATAATAAGGTTTAGTTTGCCATGGTAGCGGCCGCTATGGTAAGGTAGGGTGTGGTATTGTTTCAAGTGCTTAACGCCCTAAGAATATCTTATGGGCAATTAAAGCGCTCGATTACAGAGAACTCTCGGTTATTTCATTCCAGCAGGAGTTGCTTATCGTGCGCTTCGAAGGTGTGGGCAGATATCTGGTCCCGGCACATCGGATTTGCCAGCAAATAGGCAAAGCCGCTTAACCACCGTAGTGCGCCGTTCAGAGCAGTCTTAGGTATGCGCCACCTTAGTAAAACACCATCACACTAGAAATGTTTTACTGCATATGGCGAAAGTGTTTGCACTCGGTAAAATGTGACAATTGTATGAAAATTACAAATATACTGGGATAAATAAAAGCGTTTTCCTCGTGATAAATGAAACCAGCTTTAAAGCTTTTCAAAGCTTTCGACGGATAATCCTATATTCAAAGTACAGTAAAACATTTATATAAACTTCATCACGTTTTTGAGAGTAGTGATATTCTTTTTAATAATCATATTTTTAATTCCTAGAGAGAGCCAACATGTACCGCAGCTTCATTTTTCCGGGAACTGTAAAGGAGTGTAGCAATCTAACATAAAACCAAGTTGTGCGCATTTTTCTTCATTCTTTAATTCTGAACCGCTCGACGTGCAGCGCCTAAATACGAAACTGATCATGTGGCACAAGGTAACATCCTTAGGCCCGTTTCCTAACATGTTGGCCTCCTGTAATATTTCACCCGAACTTTGTTTGGAGTTGAAAATAATGGTTCTTGTGTGAGCGCAAGAAGCGAAAAAGGGTGAGGTACCTTCGGTCGACATACGGCGAACACCTGGAACGGCAGTTACGGCAGAAAAAAAATAATTCTTTTTTAACCACATATCGTACACCATTCAAAACAGTTTCTTACTATAAGAGCAGTCTGTAAGTGCAAGAACTGTAACGAGTGTTAACGGTTAAAAGTGGGCAAAAAGGGCAATTTACTCTTCTCAATTCCAAAGGCATTCGTTACTTGGCTTGACGAGCAGCCAGTGAATGCAGAAGTTATGGGCTTTGAAGTTCCGTGGTTATTGGAAGCTAGCGCACCTGTCAACATGGTATCAAGTGATTTTATGACATCCCGCACCATGCCGACTAATAATCGGTTTCATGACGTCACAGTGTGGTGAAGACGGTGAACGTCATGAGGATCGTATGCTGTCGCAAAAGCGCAAAAAATGCGAGGGGCTTATCAGATATTAGTTTATTGCACTGCCGCGTATTGATCAATGTGGGCTTGACTCATGAAACGAGGCAATATCGTGAGGTGATGCCTGCGCTTATGGAATCCCGTAGTTCCAATCTTTTCTGACAGCATGGGTGTAGCCACTGGTCATGCACATGCAGGGCAATGGCGTTTTCTGCCCTCGGCGCGGAATTCCAAGAACGATCGAAGAGAAGTTCCCTTTGCACAGGAAGGACCTATTGATTTAATTAGGCCGCCGTTACCATGTCACGTTAGGGTCTGCGTCTCTCGTCTTCCCCTCTCTGCAGACCACTCTGCGACATACGAATTCCTCCCGCAGTGTTTAATCGTCTCCGCGCAGTTGCAGCTAATAGTTTCTGGCTTCGTTAACTCGCATTAGTCTCCTCCTACTCTGTGTATTGCCTACGGAAAAGCCAATTAATGAGATTTTCCGCCGAAGCGCTCTGACCAGTCCAGCCTAATTGGGGCGCCTCTCACCCCGAATACGCACGATAGAGAATAAAAGGAAAATGAAAGAAAGCCTAACTAGAACAAAAACACTCTGTCGAATAAGATATGCTATCGGGCGTAGGATACGGCAGTGCTAATACTGGCTATGGGAAGGGTCAAGCGAAAGACAGGACTGTGAGCGAGCGAGTCAAGCGAATTCGATGTCTCGCAAGCTCACTGAAACTTGGCATCAACTCAAATTCCTCTTTAAGGACGAAACGCAGAATTAAATCTTTCTTCCACATTTTCTCCCTTTGGCTTTCCTCATTCTCTAGACTGCCCCTTATATCTTCCTTTTTCGCAAGGTGCTCCTTCTATTACTTAGAATACAATATATATAGTTTCGGTTTTTCTTGGAAGCCGCAGGGATGTATCCCTATAGTTTATTTTTACAGTGATAAACTGAAGGCGAGAGAAGGCTGGTAACTTCTTCTTTTCAAAGGACCTGACTTTATGGTCATCTGACTGTCTTCTGGCTTCATTCCTCTTCTTACACAAAGAGCAATCCGCAGACTTCCTTTCCCGTCGCAGGCGCTGCTTCTCAGCCCTGCCCTTGACCGCACACACGAACTCAAACCGAAGCGACTGTTCATCCCCACTGTTGCAGCACGCCTGCCGGTCGCCCGGCATTGACCCAGCTGCAGAAGCGTCGAAGCCCGCTTCCCTTGCGCCTAAAAGCTCATGGCGGACAAGAGAGGCTTTAGTGCCCCGGATGCACTCCTATAAAAAGGGGAGGATGAGGGGGGAGGGGTGGGCAGGGTTATAACTATTTAGTGACGGCATCGGCTTTCTTTTCTTTCACACTTTTCTGCCTACGTGCATCGGCCTTAACTTGCGGCATTCTCGATTGCTTAACGTACACGGAACCTGCCCGATAAATACAGTTGTGTCGCTGCACCGGCAGCCAGTATTGACCGAGCTGCTGTTGATGTCAGTGTCTCAATGGCTTATGGTGCTGCCTGGAAAGCACTGAGGGAAGGAAATAGAGAGAAAAGCGGGTGCGCTCATGTCCATGTCGACTGCCCCGCCAGTTCAATTGCAAGATCCATCTGAAGGTTGGTAGTGCTTTCCGCAATGGGAAAGTGTCGGCAATAATGACGATTTTTTTTCCTCCACTTTCCCTTTCTCCATACAGTTTACTTTTGCTCTTCCAGGCTGCCTGTTTTAACTTTTTTATGTTTCAGTTTTTGTTTTTCTCCGAACTATATTCTTGCCATGTTTGTCATGTTCGGACACTGCGCCGGACCGCTGCCGAAGACGGAGAAAAAGGAATGGTGAAGGTGCGGCATACAATGAAGCAGGCGCGCCTATAGTGGTTACAGCGGCTCAAGAGCAGCTTTTGCCTCCCACTTCCACCCTTGCCATCGTTAGTTTCAGGCGGCAATGCCTCTTGTGTTTCTCATCTTATACGAGCATTGCTTTGATCGCTTAATCTTGCCATATCTCGCCGATTCCCCCACGAAGGACGCATTCTCGCTGCTTTTCTACGGCATCTGTTTTCGTCGTGGTTTTGTTCCCTCGAACGAGCTTATAATGTTGATGACGCCTGCAACGGTTCTGCTTACTCCTTCTATAACGGCGTTCGCCCTCCGTCCTTTACGGTCATCAGCACTTTCCACTCAGTGCCTTTCTCTCTCTTCCATCTCAGCTCTCGCATTTTCCCTTTCTTCTCCGCGCCGTTCTTCAGATCGCACGATAACGATAAGTTAAGTGCTATGACCAGGCCTGGGCTGCTTTTCTCTCGAATCAAAGCATGCGGCCAGGCTTGAAGGCGGAAATCTCTACTGGAGCGAGATCGCGGTTTGAAACCCTCTTTAATTTTGTTCAGCCCTTGCACTCCTTGGATTGACTTTTGAGCTGGTGGCAGCCATGTACAGCCTTTGTCAAAAATATACAGCCCAAGGGATTCGCTTCTAAGCTCTACCTAAGCCCCTGGAAGCAATACTGGAATATAATAGAGAAGAATGGGGACTACATTTGTCGTCTACTAGATTTCGAACGGTGCAGATGCGTACTGAGCCTCGTTATGGGGCTGAGAAGCAACATCCTTGGGCTGTATATTTTTGACAAAGACTGTACCTTCCTGAGCTGCGGTTTAACTTGACCAAAAGTCGCTTGAACAAAGCTATAAGGTATAGCGAGAAGGACCACCCTTGCTTTTGCACTGAGTGGTCAGTAAAAGCAGTTTAGATAATTGTTTTCATTAGCTTTTCAGTTGTTTTCATGTGTTTTCCCAGTACTTTCAACTTAAAGATGCAAGCATTCGACCCCACTGAGTTGGTGACGCAGATAGTTTTTGCTTTGTTCTTGTGGTTACTGGTGGTGACTGTTTTTAAATTTGCTGTTCGCTCTCGCATGCTTTCATTTTTGCATCGCCTAGAGAAGCTGTTTGAAGATTTTATTTAAAATTAGTTTATTTATTTGTTTTATTTTTATTTACAAATACTGCAGTCAAGAACACCAAGCAGGTGGGAATATACATAAAAACAGTGATATGAACATCAGCTTAGCAAGCCCATCGTACAAAGGAAACAGAGAAAAAAAGAGCGAACCGCATAAACTCGATACTTGTCACAAAACACGTTCTTCAAATCAAATGCTGTCAGGAGCAGCAAAGACACGCGCAGGGTATGAATTCTATGCTGTGATAGTGCGCGGAAAGAATGAGTGTTTGAACCTGTAAGTGCGGGCAAAGGATGGGCAAAGGCTATGGTTGTAAACATCACGAGTCTGTCGTATAGACCCAGACCTTAGATATGGAACAGGATTCATGTTAAGTTTCCTGGATTACAGTAAATACAAAAATTTAAGTCTTGCAAGTGCTCTCCTGTCAGCTGAAGTTGATATGTTGTTGCTAGTCATTAGAGATAAGGATGCAATATCGAGCTTCGATATGCGTTAAAGATGAAGCGTATGGTTTTTTTCTTGACCATTTCAAGTTTGTATATGCTATTATTCAAGAACGAAAGTCATTTTTCAAGAAGTGTTTAAGAGGTTTGATTGGAATTTCTCCGCGTCGACGAAAGACACCTTCCACTTTTCTTATGAAACGCAAGAACGTGCATACAATGTTCACCGCAGACAGTTTCGTCGAAATTTTGTGCACTTTCAAAAACGCTTAGGATTGGCACCATAAAAGCTCCATGTCTGGTTTGCTTATGTCTCATACCCACCGCCGATGCTCATATTACAGTGTGGAGATAATTTTCTAAGCTAAGACCTTGCAGGTGGCACCGACAGCTATAACCTACTTCAACGCTGCAGGCCTGTTGGAATGTAAATATTGAAATATTTATTTCACCGTACGAACATTTATTAGGACTGGCATTCGAAAGTCGCGCACTAGCGACATGCAGCGTAGGTTATGAGTTTAGTATTTATGGGGAAATCTGAGCATGACAAGTTCAGGGAACTTCCTTCCGGTTGTCTTTAAATCTACTTCGGCCTGGGGAATCCCCAACGGGCGTACTGCAAGCTACAATCAATGTGAACTCAAATCCGCAACCTACTATTTCCTAACGTAGATATGGACGTCAGTAGCATGTGGAGTGGACATTGCTGGCGTGTCAAGCGAACTAACTGCAGTAGGAAGATTAGCACAAGCACCTCGTTTCCATCTAACAATTATTCCTACACGTGGATGCTATTTGCGTTAGATGTGAACATTGTGGGAAGCATTTTGCTGTCGGTACTCTTTAGCAGACAAGCAACCCTCTCCCTCTCTCTCTTTCACACACACACACACACACACACACACACACACACACACACACACACACACACACACACACACACACACACACACACACACACACACACACACACACACACACACACACACACACACACACACACACACACACACACACACACACACACACACACACACACACACACACACACACACACACACACACACACACACACACACACACACACACACACACACACACACACACACACACACACACACACACACACACACACACACACACACACACACACACACACACACACACACACACACACACACACACACACACACACACACACACACACACACACACACACACACACACACACACACACACACACACACACACACACACACACACACACACACACACACACACACACACACACACACACACACACACACACACACACACACACACACACACACACACACACACACACACACACACACACACACACACACACACACACACACACACACACACACACACACACACACACACACACACACACACACACACACACACACACACACACACACACACACACACACACACACACACACACACACACACACACGCGCGCGCGCGCGCGCACGCACGCACGCACGCACGCACGCACGCACGCACACGCACACGCACACACACACACACACTTTAGTTCGGGCCATAATAATATGGCGCACATTTCAGCGGTAGAATCTGTTGTCAAGCCTACGTTGAAAATATTGCGATGTGCCTTATATATACGTCAGCACATTTCTGTGTTGTGCACATATTGGAGAATATTGACCGTTATATTTTTTCTGCGGAGCGCGTTTCAAATTTTCATAGCCAGAGCAATGTTCCGAGATTTTCTGGCCGCGTCTGTACGCAAATATAAATTTTTGCTCCTATGTGCCATCCTTGAAGAAGGAAGTAAAACATGAAACGAACGAATGAATTAAACCAAACTAAATCACTTCATACTGATCACATGCAGTTGTTATAAGAATGCAATATATGTCCGACTCAAATCATAACGTGTTAGTGACGTTTATTCTCATTATAGTCACCAGCAATAAGCATTCATATCTCATCTCCAAGCACCTCGATGCTTGCCGATATTCGGCAGCTTGGTTGATATTTATTTATTTCCTGCTCCTGCCCCTCCCTTCACTTCGGAAGATATTTCTGAGGCCTCAAACAAAGAGGCATGCGCACTTAAATTACTTTACTTTAGCCAGAGTTCATTCGACATAGGCTGGCTGACAGAAGCCCAGTCCAAGCCCTGCTCTGTGCAGCCAAAGGTATTACGTGCCTCGATGCCACAGCCACATAAGATATTCTGCTGTCTCTCTCCTGATGTATTTCTTATTTATTTTTCATCTCCTCTTCCCCACCACTGCTATCAAGCCGGTGACTTGCAAATGACGTTCGCATGTATATGAAAATGCTATATTGGTTCAACTAGTGCCACATTTTTCAAGCGTTCTGCTCACCAAATCGTAGCTTCGCCTCACAGAGAGGAGAAATTTGCTCAGGTTTTACCGAGGTTTGAAACCTCCCACTTTAAAAATAAAAGGTATGAAGGAGGTATTTTCTTTCCATCCTAATGGGCCACTTAATTTTTCTCGCGGCAGCTATTGAGGTATACATTTTCTGGCACGCGAAAAGAAGTGACGTATCGGATTGATTTTCCTCTTCGTTATTTGTCGATATTTATCACGCCTGTTTCTTTTTTAGCTGCGCTCCTGCTACGTAAATAGCGCTCATATGTAAACGAAGAATTAATCCCTCCATGGCACAACAGTGTAACTTTACTTTTATCTTCAAACGCTTCGTAAGTTTTCTTCAATCCTTGTCATTTTCACACGAATGGTAAGGTTCTTACCAAGAATATTATTTCATCACCGATGCTTTTTGCGTTTTGGAACAAAGAAAGCAGAGCAAAGAATATGTCCTTATTTATGAACTAATCCGATTGTACAAACTTCCAGTGAAATGCTGATTCGTTTCTTACGCCGTAGTTTTCCAAACGCAGTCGCTTTCGATGCTATGATACTTATAGATCGTCCATCGTACTTTATATCTATTGAACATCGCCTATTTTGACACCTTATCAAAGTACTATATTTGTCAGTGGGCTTATCGCCCCTACAGTTGTATGCTTTCATCGCCCCTACTACACTAGCCCATTGTCGAGCGGCAGATTTCATATGGACTTCCCCAAGTAAAGGATATGTTAACAATGCGGTCGTAAGCACACCTGCTCCCCGAGTGGCTAAAGTTCGACCTCTGCTTAGTACCGTTAGCAAACCTCCAAGCAACCAAGACCACTAGAGGTACACGGCAAATGCATTGAATGTCATCCGTATCGAGAATCAGAGTGGATGCCTTGATTTGCGACTGGAGTGCAGAGAACGCCTGCTTCTGGGAAAGAGATTCATGGCTAGCGTTGTCCGTCTAGTAAAGAGCAGAGACCCTGCCAACCAGGATCTGTATAACTCGAGCTATGGTCTTTCCACTTGTGATGTATGGATGCGAGAGTTGGACTGTGAAGAAGGCTGACGGCCGAAGAATTGACGCATTTGAATAGTGGTGCTGGCGGAGACTCTTGAGAGTTCCTTGGACTGCCAGGAGATCAAATCAGTCGATATTGTCGACCATAAACCCTGACTGCTCATTGGAGGGCCAAATTCTAAAGTTAAAGCTCAGCTCCTTTGCTCATCTGATGAGAAGAGAGGAGCCGCTGGAGAAAGATTTGATGTTGGGAAAGGTTGAGGGTCGCCGGAGAAGGGGTAGGCAGCGAACGCGATGGTTAGATGGCATCCTCGAGGCACTGCAGATGAAGTTATGCGATGTTAGGAAGATAGTGAGAGACCGGAAAGCGTGGCGTGACATGGTCCATAGGGTCACGAAGAGTCGGACACGACTGAACGACTGAACTGAACTGAACTGCAGAGAACTTTGCTGTGATGACGAATGTGCACTATTACTAAGCTGCTTTGACACACCGAGAGCAAAAGTTGCGCAAATCTAGAACTCTCCATGTCCAACAGGCAATGTATTAGGGGTAAGTGGTTCTTCTCTGCGCCACCCAAAGAAAAAGCAGAAGTGTGGTGCACCGAACTGGAGGGGAGAGCAACGGATACTCTCGATGGTTGTCGCATACGATTTATCGCGATTTGTATTTGCATGACTTAAGTTATTACAAATGAGAGGCTCAGATTCTCAAAAACCTGTCATGAACTTGAAATAATTACCTGCGTGCGCGATCTCCATAATTCATGTAGCGTTTGCTGGCAAGCAGACAGTTTTTTTTTTTTAAGTAAAAGTGAACATTTTTTACCTTGAACAGGTACGTCACCCACGCTTGTGGCGGGGGCTAGCCTGCCACCGACTTTTTTTATCTGTTGTAGGCCGTCATTGCACCCGCCACCGTTTTGGTGGTGGACCACGGCTGTTGCGGCGCGCCTTTCTCTCCCTCTTCTTTTTCTTTCTTGTCTATTTTCTCTTCTGTCTATAAACAATAAATCAGTTTTTTAAATCAGTCTTCTGTCTGCACGAGGCAGCGGAGGTGGCTCAGCTACAGAGCCAGTTACAGGCCTGTGCAATTTTTTTTCCTTCTTTCTACAGCCACAACAACAACGATAGCGGAAATATTGTAAAAATGAATAAGAGTGCATTTAAAGTCTGCCGTACTCGTTGCCTCAGTGGCGCAATGTATGAACACTACATACCTGAGAGCTGAGCGAATAAAACATGTTCGAATCATGTATGTGCAAATTAAAACAACCTACCAATATACTTAATTGGGGGGGGGGGGGGGGGGGGTACTGTTATTTCCCGTGAAAAGAGCCACGAGGTGACAACATGTCAACGGTAACACTAATTATTTTCACCGCAATCGTTTCCTGCATTTAGTGACTGTATGTTACCTTTAGGTTGCGTACAGAGACACCTCTCGGTAACAATTTAACCCGCTGAGAGGCAACCAGTGAGGAGAAAGGAAAGGGACCCTACCGTTGAGGAGATTACCCCATCGCCTTGTGACGTCATGACCTGTCGTGATGGTACATTGCGCGCCCCTTGTCGAACACAATCAGCATTTTATAGAACGCATTAAAGTTATCCGGCATTGTATAATTCGTCTACGAAAAAAGAAAGGCGCAGTATCTGTCAGGTGGAATCTCGCTATCATTCTCGGTGTACACAAAGGGAATCATTAAGAGCGTTTCACGATCCAGGGTGGGCACAATGTTACAGCGCTGGGCTGGGAATCCAAGGTATGGAGGTTCAATTGGTTTCGATTGGGAGACAAAGATTATTGTTTATTTTTTAAGTATCAGAGCCGCCCCAAAAGCGTGACACTTCTGCTGACGACAACGATGAGCCATTAAAGGCTTTCGCCCTAATGGTGTTTATTTGGTTATGTGCGAGTTACTTCCTCAGCTATGAGTCGCTTCACAAAGACACCACCTGTCCAAAATATTTTCGAATGCACAACGAACACAAAGCAAAATCCACAGGAAAAGGGAAATAACCACGACAAGCAATTGTACCGAAGAGATGACTGGTCTAAACGAACTGCAACGAAAGATGCAAGAGAGCTTCATACCATTTTCACATAGATTCTACTTTTTCCTCTGAGCTACCATTGCTCTGAGGTTCTTCACCCTGCCGTGTTTATTCTTTTTCACTTGTGGCGCAAAGACTGGCTACAACGTAAGTGCAAAACTTGGCGCACTGGCTTCTCTGCCGTCTTGCAGATCCGCTCTAAGTGAAAAACACTCGCATAAAGAGAATTTATTGGATACATACATACATACATACATACATACATACATACATACATACATACATACATACATACATACATACATACATACATACATACATACATACAAACACGCACATTACTCACGAGCCAAAGCACTATACAAAACACTGTAGCTTACGTATACATAACTTAAAAAAAAAACATGATTCCCCAGAGAGGAGAAAACTGTATATACGGGGAGGGTTCTAATAAAGGACGACAGGCATCTCAAGTCTACTACCCCATACAACATAGAAGCGCGTGTGCCTGCGCCGCAGAAACCGCGTCTCGCCGTCAGTTCTAACTGTCCAGAGCTGACTGCAAAAAACTACACTGAACACGAAAGGGAATGCAATAGCAGCCCGTAAAAGCGCGTTTCCTCGGGTGAGGTACATTCAATATTTCTCCTCTTGCGCAACTCTCGTCCTCTCCTCTCACTCTTGCCGTCCAAAACTTTTCCACGGTGTGCGCCTAAACAAATAACTGTTATCTCGATTGCTAATCCTTTTCTTCCCATCCAGGTTCCAGTTCCCAAAACTCTATTCATCCTGAAGTTTTCCATGCTGTATTGTTTCATTTTCCTTTTTTTTTTTCTCACATGTTGAACGCGATGTTGTTTCTGGCCTATGAAGAAGGCAAGACCTACTGCGTGTGCTTGAGGAGGGGCAGTCCTCCCGCCGGGGTGGTGCAGTGGTAAGACGCCCGACAACTGTCCGGAATTCCCGGGTTCGAACCCGACCTCGGCGGCTGCGTTTCGATGGAGGCGAAACGAAGTGGCGTCCGTGTGCTGTGCGACGTCAACGCACGGTAAAGATCCCCAGGTGGTCGAAATTACTCCGTAGCCCTCCACTACGGCTCTCCTTTCTCTCTTTCCACTTTCACTCCCACCTTCATCCCTTCCCTTACGGCGCGGTTCAGGTGTCCACAGATTAAGTGTGACAGATACTGTGCCTTTCCCTTCCTTTGAACCAATAAAAAAAAAAAAAAGGCTACGAGTCCTGAGGGGCTGTACAGACAGTATCCGGGGTATTACGCAGCGAAATCATTTATAGAAAATGCCAGGATTCGCGAGGGAAATATTGAGACAAAACAAGAAACTATCAAGTCACAGGGGCCTCTTCACCTTGCGCTAGAGCGCTGATAATTGAGAAAGCATTATTCCAGAACGGGGCCGAGGAGGCTACGATTTCATCCAAGCGCAGTTGTTCATCCGCGTGACTAACATCGAACGTATGCGGCTCAGAGCTTGTTTTATTTCTTACCTCTGTGTATGCGTCGTAGTTAGACAGGGTAGGAGCGCTCACGGTTAATGACGTGGCTGAGAGCTGGGGACAACGATGTTGTGTTATCGTTGTATGCTTGAAGCATCAGAAAAAGAAAAAAAACTCGGAAAACCACGTCGCTCAATTGGGGGCGAAGGCTACGGAAAAGATTTTGAAAGACAGGAGCAGGATTAAGATAAGCCGGCTTGGTAGGAAGAACGCATGGACTCTTACTCTGAGTTTGCCGTAACGTCGGGTAGCTCTGTTTTCAGAACTCCGACAGAATTATAATGAACGCAGAGAAGAAAAAAAACACACCACGCTCCTGAAGCCTAAGCGAAGCTCAGGAAAAGGAAACAGAAGAGTTTGGAGCGGAAAGTGTGGCTGCCAGAAAATAGATACGGAAGAAAGGAATTAAAAGGACTTCGCGAACTCTCTTCGGAGCTCATGTCTCTTTTCTTTTTCGTACAGCTAATTTTGGTGAGGAAAATGAAGAGACAGGGGAAAATAATGCAGGAAAAATGTGGAAGTTAAACACTATCTAAGGGAATACTATAAAAAGGCTCTTGGAGCAATGAAAATTTTCATGGCTGATCAAGTTGTGGCAATGCGCAACCCGTTGTTTAGGCAATGTTAAGCAGTTTTCAATACAGTGTAGGCGTTATCTTGCAAGGCGGGATTTAAAGAAAAGAGAAGGAAAGGGAAGAAAAATGAATGCGGCAGATAGCAATAACTTCAAGAATCTGACTAAACCCTTTGCACACCCGAAAGAAAGCTCTTGTTAGGTGTACCAAAAACGTGAATTCCGGGAATACAGCATAAAAGTCAGGATAGAATCTTTCCACCGCAATACAGGCAACAGAAAGGAGACCGTGCTGTCTGTGTACCTCCAGCCATCGCCTGCTCTAGAAAGATGCCTGCGGCATTGCTCGCTTACCCATTGAAGGCGCTATGTCTTCAGTTGCAAGCGGTCGTCAAGAGATGGCACCAGATACCGCCCTATCTCCGCAAAGGGTGTTGGAGTGGTGTGGTGTCGAAGCGGCAGCGAATTTTCGGAAAGCGCATGCGCAAATGCACGTTGCAGGCGGACGCCGTAAGGATCGCGAGCTGCCACCTCAGGTGGAAGGGAGGACATAAGGAAAGGTAAGGGCAGCTGGTTCCCGGCGCATACAGCAGGCATCTTTCTAGAGAAGATGCTGCAGCAAATCCCGTTTGCACAGTGAGCATGTGTGGAAGCGACACGGAAACATATTCAGGGGACACTTCCATAATCAATTCCGGAGGGCTCCGCTATGAGCATCTTGTCTCGCTTTACCGCTACAGATATAGCGTTTGTTTGACAACTGAGATGTTGTGAATACCAAATATGATATGCGAGGAAAAATTGATAAACTGGAAGCGGGGAGAAAACGTAGATAAACAAATGGGTCACCCGATTCGACCTGGGATGTAAACAAATAAAAATAGGGCTTCGCTTATGAGATGCAGCGCGCTCCAAATCGGGATTCGGGCACAAGGTATTATAAAAAAGTAAAAAGTTGCATATGAAGAATTCTAAAGACGTGCATATTGCTGAATAAATAATAATTATTGAATACTTACTTGTTTATGAAATCTACAGGTCGAGGAGAGGAAGTGGACAACGAAATAGCCGCCAAATTCTTTAGTGAAGCAGCGAGAGCTCTTTGTTGAGTAACGTTGAAAAAGAGGCAATCAGATAGGACAAGCGTGGTTAGGAAAATGATAATGTCGATGTGTGACTGTCCGCAGAATGAGTGATGAAACGACAGATCCAAAGCCAATTCAACACAGTCTAAATAACAAGCAAATAAAGAAAAATACTGAATCAAGACATGGTTACTTTACTATAATGCTTTAATGACATTGTATAATGATTGGTCACATTAATCATAGCCTGAATCCAAGTCTTAGCCAAAAATTCAGACTCCACAGGACAAGCCAATACCAAATGCCGTCATGATAATTTGGCTACAGTGTCTTAATGACATTACTTAATGAATAGCCATATTAGTCAGCCCGAATAAACGCCATAGTTAAGAATCCAATCCAGAATCCACATAACAATGCAGTACCGAAACTAGTCATGATTAATTCGGTATAATATCTTAATGGCAATGGATAATGACTTGCAACTTTAGTCATATTCAAAATATAAGTCACAGCCAAGAATCCAACGCAGCATCCACATGACAAGCCAATTCTAAAATCATTAATGATTAATTGCATATAACGCCCTAATGAAAATGTATAATGGCTTACGACATTAGTCACAGCCCTAATACAAGTTATAGACAATATTTCAATCTAGAATCAACATAAAAAGCCAACCAAACCCAACACAAGACGCCCCTGCGTGCTTTCGCATTACCGGACATAAGGGGACGTATGGGGACGTAAGAAGACGTAAGTGCACCCCTTGAATTTTTATGAGACAATACCTCAGTGTAGCACGGCCACGCTAGCAGCATGTGCATTATATTGTGTAATCGCAGTTGTTTCTTCGTGTTGGTTTGCGTGTAAACGCTTTGAATTTCAATCAATGGCCTACTGTGAGCAACTATAGCTTGCAGTAATGGTAAGCAGAGACTCCATAATCTTCCATCAAATAGGCTGGCAGCAATAATATCCTCTTCACGGAGACATGCAAGTAACAAAATGTCTGAAAAAGCAGAATATAGCACATATTGCACATATTGATGGCATTATATTGCTACGAAGATGACGAAGCGGGCAGGGGCGCGGGGCGGAGCGCTCGCGCCAGGCCCGCTGGCCATTAAAAGCATATTTCATCGTCATGCCATCACGTCGTTCTGTTTCTGTTGTGTCGCCGTGTTCCATCGCTTGTCATGCCACCACGTAACATTTGGTTGGAGGTGCGGTTCATCCCCATCCTCGCTGTGCCCCGGAAGCCAACCGTACGCCGGGTCCATCGGCCGAGAGCCCGTGGAGATCGCCGCCCAGCTTTTCCCCAGCCCTTTGTGACAGACCCGACCAGCCGCTCTCCCCAGCCCCGTCCCCAGCCCTGACCACAACACATGACGACCAGGAAGAGCCCGAAACCGACCCGACCGACCTCACGACGAAGCGACCTCACGACCACTAGAACGAAGACAGCACCCCCGCCCAAGCCGTTCGGCGTGTCCATGAGCCTTGGCCTTCGGCAAACGATGAAGGTTGGACCTGATGCTCCGGGGCAAGCATTCATCGCATCTTCCCATTCATTGTGGTGTCCAGCGTTTTATGTCCTAATCGTGTGTCTGTGTTCATCGTCGCTTCATGCATTGGACTTCTAGCAATCGATCGGGACGATCGCTCGGTGGCCCCGGGTAATGCTACGAAGATGACGAAGCGGGCAGTGGTGCGGGGCGGGGCGCTCGCGCCAGGCCCGCTGGCCATTAAAAGCATATTTCATCGTCATGCCATCACGTCGTTCTGTTTCTGTTATGTCGCCGTGTTCCATCGCTTGTGATGCCACCACGTAACAATATTATACTGAAATTTTAAGCGAGTGAAACTACTGAGCAAATGGAAATTCTTTCTTCGTTCAGAGCACAAACAAACACCTCCTACTGGTGTGTTGTGTAGTCCCAGAGCAAATAATAATGTATGCGAGGTAACTTTGTAAACGCCAACGTGCCGGTTTTCTGGACGAGATTAGAGCTTCTTCGCTTCCGTTTTTTGGCCCTGATAACCGCAGCAGTTTGGAAAAAACAACAAAGAAACTGGCTACGCCGCAAGACTATGTTTGTGCTCTGACTTTCTTCGAAAGGAAGAAGATCGCTTTAAGAAAACAAAAAGCAAGTGGCTTCGATGATTCTCGTGAAGTCCTTTCCGAGAGAAACTAACACGGTGCCTATCTACAAATCCCAACTATGATTGTATTTAAGAAAGGTTCCTTTTACGTTCTTTTAGTTGCGAGCAATGACGTTTCGTTTACATTTTTTTTCTCTAGCCTTTTTGTTTACGCTTTCACACCAGAAAATCTTTTTCTTAGCGATTCAAATTCATACCCTCGTATCCCCTTTTACACACCTACAGTAGTGCAATAAAAAAACAATCCTGCGATATTGCTCCTAATTTCATACAGGGAAGTATCAAAATCAGATACTACTATATTTCTTCTATTTTTCTTTAAAGCGCCGGCGCAATATATTTCCCGTACAACACAATGCGCAATTGAATTAGGTGGCGTGTGCAGGCTGAAATTAAAATGGACGGTCGTATATTGGGAGCTAGTCGTTCTCCCGGCCTAAAAAAAAAACAGTTCAACTCTGCCTCGAATAACATAATCATTTAGGTTTCAAACTCTTCATTGTTTGTAAGCAGTGGGAGGGATCTGGGTTATATGCATCGTTACTTCATGCCTTACGTCTCCATAAGTACAGGCAATATGGCGCCTCATGTTTAGAATGGGAGCAGGAAAGCACTCGTATGTTCCGTTTTCTTTTCCATTTTCGGATTCTACTCCTCTTTATAAAGTCAAGAGACCTCAAGTAGCATAATCCAATAAGGAGGCGATTTAGGCTTTTCTGTATGTACAGATGTGAGTAGCATAAAAGGGAACAAATAGGAGGACCGCTCTTAAGCGACCATTTTATTCTCGCTTCTCCATCAATCCTGAGTAGACTTAAGATGAAACATTTTGAGAGAAGCGCAGGCATCTGCTTTGAAGAAATACGAAAGCATGTGTGTTGGTTGCTCTGTAGCAGCCACTTGAGTGTGTCATGACTGAGTACTTTTGAGTGTCATGACTAGAAAGTAGTCATGGTCATGACTTTGGTTGAGCTACATGAGTCATGGACTCCACAGTCATGAACATTCATCTCAGTTCTGACTGATTCATGACAAGTGACTAAGACGCATAACTAAACTATAATGAGTCACATGAAATGATCTTTTCATATAACTTGTTATTACAATACACATTTATGACTACCCCTTTCACCTTAACGTGACGTTATATCACACATTTCATTTTGCTTCCAAGTTTTGCTTCCACCTGTTTCTTCCACGTTTTGCGGAGACCTTTTCGCAAACATAACCAACTAAGCCTTTCGCCTTAATAAACGTGGCGAAGTTCACGCAGCTGCGACAAGAGACTCTCCCAGGAATTGCAGCTCGAGATGCTAAGAAAAACTCTGATCAACAGTTCCCACACGGCAAAGAAAGTACTTAAAACTAGAGACAGACGAATTGCGTGACTCTATAAAATCAGCGCATGCGACCAAGAGACGGGAGTTTTATTCTGAGGTCCAGTGGGCACGAAAGTCGTGCTCGATGGGGCTGGCCTGGCTTGGTTCGTGGACAGAGTCCCAATAGCAAGCAGAGTGGTTCCAGGGTTCCAGAAGCCAGCACCCGCGTTCAAGATGTCGAGTTCGACCAGAGCTCAGAGTGCCAACCGGAGCACGTGAGCAGAGCACACCAACCTGCCAGCTCGACGACACACGATAATACCAAAAACGAGCCTCGACTGTACCGACGCCTCCAACTGAGACTAAGCCGCGCCGGACTGGCTAGAGACAGCTTAGTTCCTTGACGACCTAGTCCATGTGCATATGTTTTATCGACCCCTGCTCTCAGATCTTTCTTAACAGGAGAATGGCGAAAGCCTATCCTTCCTCCCCTATTATTTGCCTCTCACCATTTGCCTGTTTTTGGCGTTCTTTGCAGTGCTACATATAATGTTATTTGGTTTACAGAAAACGAAAGGCGCAGTATTTGTCACACATTATGAGGCAAGTTTGGACGGTATACCATTGCCCCTGTCGCGTGGCATTCAATGGCGCGCGTTGAATGTGGGATCTCGAAGAATGCCGCGGAATATGGCAAATCTCGAGCACAGATCTCGCGCACAACTCTTGCGCATGGGATTTCGTTCCATGAACCTAGAAAAGCTTTCGCTTTAATAATTGTAACGAAAGCGATATATTTAGTTAAAATGAATGGAACAAAATGTGTACAAGATAATTTTATGCGTGTGGATGGCTAGTGCTCATCATTCTCATAGTGCACATCAAGAAAAAAACCGCTCGGAACGGTATCAAAGATTCCTACAAACAGCAAAAAATGAGAAGATAACGACAGAAGTATGTAAGAAATATGACAAATTATTATAGCTTTAGTTCGAAACTAAACAATTTGCTGTGGTATCAGGATGTTTTTGTAGGTCTGCTGCTGCGAATAGATAGAG
This sequence comes from Amblyomma maculatum, assembly GCF_055883805.1. Classification (NCBI taxonomy): domain Eukaryota; kingdom Metazoa; phylum Arthropoda; class Arachnida; order Ixodida; family Ixodidae; genus Amblyomma; species Amblyomma maculatum. The sequence continues at coordinate 23,810,144 of NC_139352.1, read as the reverse complement.
AACTATACTAAAAAATGTTCTGCTTTCACAACAATGTTTTTGTTATCGATATACTCTCGTAGTAAAACTACCGCAAACATTTCTTGTGACTGGAATAAATTTTTGCCCGCGTTTTTTTTTACATAAAACCACAACTATTTCTTGATGAGGTGCTCCAAACGCTGAACTAATTGCTTAAAAACTGAGACAAAAAAAAAACACAAACATTAGCGAAATCTAACAGCATGCTTTCAGTGAAAGATTCAAATGGTAATAATAATAATAATAATAACTATACATGAAAAACACACTTACAATATGCAGAGTGGGATAGAGTTCAGTGGAACAGGCATTGCATCAAACACCCAGCGCCAAGGGCTGAGCCCCGGCCGAGGTCTTCAAGTGTCCGTGAAAAATCAGCGGGTGCTTCAATATGGGAGCAGATGAAACAGTATCCACAACCGCCAGCTTTCCGAATACGATACGAGTACCTCGGCTTCTTAAGATCAAGATTTCTTCCTCGCCTTCTTGCTTCCTAAGCCCTGTTTACATGAAGCCGACTGCGACCGTCGAGTTGAAGAGTTAGGTAGAGTAAATTCGATCCTATTGGGTTTACATGAACCCTACCCGACGAGTACGTGGCGGTTATGACAGCTATTCGCGTCGAAACGAAGAACTAGCAAATTGCACCCGTGTCCTTTTTTCCCATGTGCTCATCTCTCTCGTTTTTGTATTTTGTTCTCCTCTCTTGCTGTTCCCCGACTCAAACTCGGCCGCGTTTACAAGCTTCCTGTAGCGGGGTCGAGGGAGTCAACCCACCCCTTGCGGCGGAGTTGACTCGACTCCTCGGTTCGTGGACCCAACCGGATGGCATTGACATGAATCCAGCAACCAGCTTTCTTCCAAATAACTCAATCCAACGCATTCCTGCCGGGTCCATGTCAACGGCACTCCATGAAGGAAAGTAAACTATTGAAAGAGAATGAAATATTTGCCCCCTAGACGTCGCACTTTCCTAGACAGAAAGGATTCTCGAAAAGATGGTATTGAAGAGGTCGCTAGCCCCGCCGGGGTGGTGCAGTGGTAAGACGCCAGACTACTGTGCCGGAGTTCCCGGGTTCGAACCCGACCGCGGCGGCTGCGTTTCGATGGAGGCGAAACGAAGTGGCGTCCGTGTGCTGTGCGATGTCAGCGCACGTTAAAGATCCCCAGGTGGTCGAAATTACTCCTTAGCCCTCCACTACGGCTCCTCTTTCTCTCTTTCCACTTTAATTCCCACCTTCCTCCCTTCCCTTACGGCGCGGTTCGGGTGTCCACAGAGCAAGTGTGACAGTTACTGCGCCTTTCCCTTCCTGTGAACCAATTTAACTTAACTTAGGTCGCTAAAAATAGGCAAAAAAAAGTTAACCCAGATAAGCAGGAACAAATAAAGGTAGTCTGAGCCATTGCAAAATAAATGCATCTGATTTCTGATCCAAGATGCACAACAACTGCATCTCGATATAACCATACAGCACCTCTTCGTATGCAGATAGATGCAGACCGTGCATTTTTCACACACTGCGGCCCCTCGCTTAAGTCTGTTCTGGTCTGTCGCTTCCTAGAGATAGCGTCGTTTTTTTATTCTCGAAATGCAGGTATTACAAGAGCACACAAATAAGAAAAGTGAAACGAAAATAGTAAATGGATATAACTAACCCACACCCGCCGCCGAACACAAAAGACACCAGACAGAATATGCACTTTCGTACGTGCTACTTTTCAAGAAAACATGACAGCCGCCAGACCAGTCTCCTTTACAGCCTCTATTTACATGTCGTCTGCTGCTCTGCTGTACCCTTACACATCGTCTGCCATACAATTTGTGTCTGCATTCCTCTTCCTACAGCCTTCCAAACTCTTACAATATTCGGCTCCCTGTGCTCCATAAGAAGGAAAAAAGACCATAAAACAAGAATGCGCTTGCGGGCTCTAGCAAGCAAAAACACAGCTCCAGATCACTCACGCATATAGCGGTACTTGAAGAAAAGCGCGAGCTCGTGAGAACCGCGAAGCGTGAAACTTACAAATGCAGACGCGTCTGTGCAAGCATGCCCTCCCTTGCATTCGCAAATTACTGCTTCTTATATCCCACTCGAGCACGACTTGGGGACGCACTTGAAGTAATAAATGTAGGCTGGCGATGAAAGCAGCGTGTTCTAAAAATAGAAACAACGGCGTGAGAAGAATTAAGGGCAAATATTGAAGAGTCGGTTGGGAGTTAAGGAGGCGCTGGTTGTGGGGAATTCGCTTCAGTGTAGAAAGACGCGCACAGTTTTGATGAAATCAAAATAAAAGATGATGACAAAAAAAGGAAAATTAGGTAATTTTAATAAAACGCTATTGAAGGAAAGGGGACGAAAGAAACAGCGTGGAAAATGTAAGTGACGTGAGGAAGAGTAATGGCGACGGTTTGGGGGTCGTCTTGCTTGCTGCCTCAGTTTTGCCCTAAGATCGTTGCGCTTCATGCGGTGGGTCGCGGTGTTTCAATGTCTTCCGGGAAGTAAAGCGCCAAAAACGCAAGCGAACCCTTAATTCAGTCGCCAAGAAGCCCGTTTAAGAGCGCGAATGGCGAAAATCACTTTAGAGTACTGTTTTCACCAACAGCGTCATCATTTTATTCCTACTATCATCATCATCATCAATATCACTGCTACATACAGTAATACTACTAAAACTAGAACGAAAGTGACGGCGGCACCCCTACGTAAACCATTTCCACTCCTTTGCTAATCGTGTTCGCAGCCATGATGGTACCTCTCACAAGGTACAGCTGCGTACAGCCAGCGCCTTCTGGTTCCAGGTGTAGCAGACGAAACGATAGAAAACTATCGCAAGCACTCATTTATCTGTCTTTATATCAGCTAAATTTTATAACTGTAAGGAAATAAAATATGATAACATTTTTTATGAACTTTAATACTTTATAGATCTAATATTTAGAGTTTTTTGTGTGAGTAAAGCAAAAATAATTAATAGGAGTACCATCATGGCGCTGCACGAGTGTAGCACAACCTCCTCCCCGCGCTTTACCTCCCTGCGCTGCTGCCATCACTGTCAGCATAATTCATCGCCATTTTCGTCGCTATACCATCATTATAATTATTACTAAATGCAGGGCTATTATCAATAACTTCGTCGTCATTTGACATAGAGGCGGTAGAACGCTACACAAGGAGACTGAAGATGTGCCCGACGTGACGTTGTGCAATATAAGAAAGTTCGGAGTGGCGTAGTTGGTTAACGAGTTCGGCTGGTGCTTGGAGGGGTAGGAGTAAATAATCAATTTCACTTTGCTGCGATACGTTTTTAATGAACTTAATATAAGAAAAATTATGTCGTCACATGTCCAAACTGAAGCGCCCCTATTCCTGCTGCTTACAATGTGGGTGCCTTCTTTAACGCCTCCGCTGTGGCAATGGCGATTCAGGGGTAGAGTCAGGCAGGAGTTAGTTTAAATGACTTGTAAAGAAAATCCGGTAGTAAAAGGCTGACCGCCGAAGAATTGACGCGTTTGAATTGTGGTGCTGGCGAAGACTCTTGAGAGTTCCTTGGACTGCCAGAAGATCAAATCAGTCAATATTGTCGACCCCTGACTGCTCATTGCAGGGTCAAATTCTAAAGTTAAAGCTCAGCTACTTTGGTCATCTGATGAGAAGAGAGGAGTCGCTGGAGAAAGATTTGATGTTGGGAAAGGTTGAGGGTCGCCGGAGAAGGGGTAGGCAGCGAACGCGATGGTTAGATGGCATCCTCGAGGCACTGCAGATGAAGTTATGTGATGTTAGGAAGATAGTGAGAGACCGGAAAGCGTGGCCTGACATGGTCCATAGGGTCACGAAGGGTCGGACACGACTGAACTGAACTGATGCGAATCATTACCGATATAATTCACCGGAAAGTATCCAAGTTGCCTATCTGAAATGTTTGTCGCCAGATATATCTAAATGTCATCAATGTGGCGAGAAATCCCCAAATCTGGCGGCCCTGGGTGGAGGCTGGGCAAAATTTGTTTTACTTCTTTTATATTTGCCTGCACTAACTTCCTACTTTGCCGAAGCAGGCGATGCGCGAGACACTATCTGTTATTCAGTTTGCTGCTTGACGCTTGGCCCGGCCATAAAATATGTGCGTTGATCACGAGTCGAGAGGAGGGACTCTGACCATATTCTTCTCTTTATACCCAGCGCCCGATTGTTCCGAAAACTTTCTTATGCTATTCCTAGACGGACAGCCACACGTAGGCCGTGAATCGTGAAGGAAAGTAGCAGTGAGATTCTGAATTCCCTTGAGGTGTCCATGGTGCTTAGTTTGCGACCTGTGCACAAGCCGCCGCCATTTCGCATTGCTCAGCGACCCCTTTGTCAAAAGGAAAACGCAAACAATGGCAAGAAAAGACATATAGGAATACAAAAGTGAGCAAACGACAACTTCCTCGTGCAGTTGCCTCCCATCTACCTAGCTCTCTGTTTACACAAGCATATACCGAGTCGTTTCGGCAGTCACTCCAAGCATCTCGGCTGAAGAAATCATTGTAGCAAAGGCTCCTCTCCCCCTATCTATTCTTTTTTTCCTTTTGAAGGAGCAGCAGCAGTAGAAGAAGGGATGGTATTACTCTACTTCCGAAAACGCAAGATTTCGCTCTACAGTGCTAGTCACGCTCTAGGCAGTACCTTCCCTGCGAGTACAAAAAATATGAATAAAAAAAACAACACCTCAACTCTTCACCCAATTCCGCCTTCAAGGGGAAATTCTCATGCGGGGATCAAGTTGGGCATCACACACCAGAATCCAAACTAGCCCTGCACTTCCTTTTGTCAAGCGATACATTTTTTTGCTATTATTATGTGCTATTTACATCAAGGAGCAGTGTTTTTGTATTCACACTATTTTACTCACCGCCATGGCATGCGCTGTACTCTATGCACTCACTTCGTTCCTTGGAAGCTCGAGCTTTTCAGGGGCTCAAATTTCCTGTTTTTGTCTTCTAAATCGCGTCCCTGTCTCTGTTTATCATTTCCTGATAGACAAAGCTATCTGCTCGAATTCGAATTTTCGAACCGTTGCGTCGTCTTTTGCACGTATAGATTAAAGACATTTGTCTCTCTTTTTCAGAATGGTTGAAAGACCACCCCATAAAACACCATTAAATACCGGATTTTCTAGCTTTCTTATAAGACTGATAGTCACTTGATTCTCGAAAAGATAATATTTCTTTTAAGATAACGTGGATATACCTTCGAGGTATAAAGTACCGTAGTGTTCTGTTGAATGAACTGGGAGCTCGGATTGAGTGATTAGATTTAGCGGAACGTATATCTGCCAGCATTAGGCTTCATGACAGAATGACCTGTTTTTAAGTGAAGTTATAAACAGGATTTACATCATTAACCTGTATCTTCTTCGTGACGCAAAAAAGAGGCCGTAATAGCCAGCTGTTTTAAACAAAACAGTGCATATAGTTGGGTGGTAAGCGGGGAAGCGAAAAGCCTAATGTCATAATTTGGTTTCATGTTAGGTTAAGTTGTATTTCTAAACCACAATCTTTTTGTGAAAATTCTGCGGCAACAAAGATACTCTACATCGAATTGTCATACATTGTAAAATAATATAATACGTTTGGTGATGTTCACCCTCAATCTCTTGGAAAAACATTCTTTGTCAAATCTCGTGAGACTTCATCCTAACTTATGAGTGTTTCGTAAAGGCGAGACTGGCGGCTGTTTTTAAGGGTTACGCAATTGCATGCGATCTAATTTTTAGTTTTCCTCATACGCCTATATTTTAGTCTTAAGCAGCCCTACTATTCTGCTTGCCTTGAGCTTGCATCAACTTTATTTTGTAACCTGAAATTTGAAAGTTACAATTTTCTCGTGCATACGTTTAGCACGTAATGCGAATATTCTTTTATTTTTTATTCATTTATTGCTGCGGGATAGTAAGCTGGGAACATGGCCGTAACTTCATCTTATATACTTATGGCCGAATTCATCTTCGAACTATCTCTAGCCAACTAAGCCGGTTGTGTTTTTTTTTTTTTCGCTACATATTCTTCAGCACTTAGTTGATTCCGACCCAAGCAAGAGACGCGCGTGCCACTGCTTCATGCTTCGTTTTCTTTTATTTCGTGACAAATCACAGCTTTCTTAATTCCTTTAAGACGTTGAAGTTAGAAACAAAAAAAGAGAGAGAAATCTTACGGGATGCATCCCCTTGCTAGCGCTTGGGAAGCACTCATTTTTCTGCCCGGTATATATTATGGGTAACTCGGTGCAGGTTTCGTAACCACAAAATTTAATAAATCTCGTTTTGTATTAAAGACGAGCTGCTCGAGTGCAGGGTTTCGCAACGCTCCAAACACCTGCAGGCAGCAACCGAGCCCAAGTGTAACCCATTCACTGACTCAGCGCGCCTTATGTGGTCACCAGGATTGTAAATATTTACTTTTGTAGGTTCATGTTATTCTTCGTTAACAAAACCGAGGGAGGTAGAGCTGAGATGAGCTCGTCGCTCAAGAAGGGGTGGCTATATACGTTCTTTCCAGGAAGGCTCCGTTTCTCGGTATCAAGAAGGGCGCACACAAGTAAAGCGTCGCACGCTCAATAACAAGACACCAACAGAAAATAACTTACAGCTCGTCCTGCTAACCGTTATTTTATTATAGTTTTTTTCTGCTGTGCTTCAATGTCGTACAAGTACATAGAGAATTTGGTGCTATCGTACACAGCGTTCATCATGGCTCTCGGGGTTACACACTAGCCAAAAAGTTTTGCTCTCTTCGCAGTTCGGCAATAAATAATGAAGCAGATTCTAGCGTTCGTAGTCCTGAAGGTTAATGCGGATTCATGAATCATACAATCTTTCCTCCTGACAACGTTACATTGCCCAGATCTTAAATATGACAGTACTTTCCCGCGGAGCAACTATGAAGAGTCGTAAATGTTAGCCCTCTGTTGGAAAATATGAAAAAGGTTTTCATTACCTCTTTACGTAGGTAACAATAATAACGAAAGAAAATGGCCCCAGAGGTGATGCGAAGAATTCTAATGCTCTCTTACAAGATACTGATAAAAGAAATAAATGAAGTAAATATTGTTTAAGCACTGTATTTAATACAGATAGGGAGGCCGAAAGCTGCCTTGTTATATTGCTTTTATTTTCAAGTGCGATGAACCACACATTGAAATTCGTTATTTAGCTTACCCAAAGTCCCCAGCCATTGCACCTAGCATTGAACTGCGGCACAACACTTCATTAAAAAAAGGGAATGCGTTATATAATGGCAAAAACAAATGAGAAAAAATAGACAAGACAATAGAAATGGCCACGCAGTTGAAGGAAATTTTTAGATGTCTATAATTACTGCCCTTACAGTTCTTTTTCTTCCTTTACTCTTCTGCATCAAGCCAAAAACACTCATGAATTTCTTGTATTAAACCTCATAATTCAAACGTTCTCACCAGCGTTAGTTTTTTATCTCTAGTGGCCGGAAGACGTAAGCATATAGCGCTACGAAAGCGGTACAACCTTAGAATAACTTGCATGGTGCGTAAAGTCCAGCGTGCAATCTAATACGTGCACATATAAACTTGCCCCGGGCCAGTCCTAATGGGATACCAGAATTTTTCAAAAAAGAAATAACTCCATAATTGACATGCACTACGAACTAGAGCAATGTGCTTTTTTGGTTCCTTATTATTTTTTCGTGCAGTTATCGGTCTACCTCACCGAGACGAAACTGCTCGCCAGTAACACCAGCGGGGGTGACACACCGTAGAAAATCTTTCCGTAGTTTCGGTTTTGGATCAACGAGACACAAATCCGCTGGCTAACGTTCTTTATGAAAGGGCAGCAGATTTCTACAGCTTTTCGCTCATGCTTGGCCTTGCTAATGACGTACAGCACGTGAACAAGGCATTTGCTAACGTCTCATTTCAGGTAGAATAAATATTTTCTTTCCAGGTCAACTTTACAGGAGGAAGTCTGTGTTCAACATTACAAATTTTCAATGACGCGAAACTGCAAAGGCTGCAATGACCTTAGTGACCATGGTCCCTTGTTACCCTGCGCTGTATCCTTCACCATCTTTTTAAAAGTAGCTGAGCGTCAGACGTGAAACTCGTTAAGCTTGGCGAATGTGAGTTAATAAGATTGTCTGCGCTTCATCAGTGGTTCAGTAATAGAAAAGAATAACGAACACAGCAGACTTAGTGACCCACGCAATTAAAAACAGAGTGCAGAGTTAGACACGCAGCTGGAAATTAGAAAACGGTTGCCATTTGGACGCCTGCCGAATAACTTTCATAACCTTCCGGCCAGCTAAAGTTCTTTCGCACCCTTAACCTTTTCAGCAATAACTTTATCGGGCGCAGGTTTGAGGCGCGAGGAAGATATCAAAACGCCTTCTCTCTTGACTGCGGCAAAAACGGTTCGACAGCTGCATCCACCGTGTTAGCGCTAATGCACAAAACACAGTGTGGAGACCCCCAGCTACCACTTACAGAAAAGGATTACACCTGGAAGCTTTATTTCTAACGCTTGTTAGTTTCATTGTTTTTCAAGAAAGGGGCCCTGACTGATTTATATGAGCAGAAATTGTCAGCAGAAATGTTGAGATTAACTCATTCTCTGCGCAGCGTCACTCGTAGTTTCGCTTACAAATCATGCGCCGATAGAACAACGAATAACTTGGTCGTCATCACTCCTGGCAACGTGCCCAACTTCATCAATTTATTGGACGTCTACTATAATTTTGATGCTTCACCGTTTAAGGCCCAACTCTCCAGAAACTCTGGTGTCGGTGTTGATGGCGTTTGCGGCTTCGGCGTTTAAACTAAATATTGCGGACTAAATTTGGCAGGGTGTAGTTGACAGATGACATGGCCGGGCTTAATTGATTGATTCGTCGTTGCATTGTGTGACGTCACCACGTGACGTGACCGAGTTGTCAGACACTGACAAGCCAGGCTCCGTCTCGGCGATAGAAGGGTTAGATGAGAATCCAGCCTTCCAAATGCCTTCGATCACGAGTTGGACCCCTTCACTCCAGAGGCCACGTAGGCATATTCGGACGGCTTTGCCAAAGCGGGGATTTATAGCTAGATCAATATCGGATAGACTTTCACAAAAGAATGGTATCTTGCAACTTTGTGTTATTGAGTACGTTGGAGATAATAAAGGATTCAAGAATAAAGATTGAATAAATAGGTAGCAAAATGAATGAACGCGAACGAATATCGCAACGAGATGCGGTAAAGGGAAGCCTCGAAGGCGGAGCATAAGTGAGCACTAATTTATAATTGCCTTCCTGTGTTGATTTTTGTTATACATATTACAGTTTTCTTCTCCTCTTGCCAATCCTACTTTGTTTCCTGCATAAATGATGGCTCTGTGCTTACAGTTTGATTTCTTTCTATCGCATACGACGCGTCTGTAGGATAGTACATTTTTTACTACAGCTCTGCCTCTACCTGTAACGTTCTGTCCTCCTTCCCACGTTGCACTACTTGAAAGAAGAGAGGAGAGAGGTGCGAGGGTTGCCGAATGAGGGTGTCTAGCGGATGCTAGAGCTGCAATGAAATTTCTCCGGCGAGTTATTATTCCAAAAAAAAAAAACAAAAAAAAAACACAAAGGGTGGTTCATCGGCTTTGTTCATTGACGACGGGGTTGCTGTGCTTAAGAAAAATCAAAAGAGGTTTCTTGAACTCCTTAATGCGCTTGCTTTCTCAAGGTATGTTGCAACCAGCGCTGCAAATAGTTTCGTAACTGTAGGTTCTAGTAACTTGAACTACGCAGCATTCTCTGCTGATTCAGACATTTCACCATCTAAGGTTGATAAAGTAAAGACAAAAAGAATAGAACTGGTGAGGTCTGCAGTTTACGAAAAGTTAACGAGCGAACTCAGCATTTTCGAGTTTCTTCGAAGGACTGCGTCTTACTGGGGCTCTCACGTGACTTGTAAACGTAAGGAACTGTTCCAGTGAACGAAAAAAGAGCAATGTCAAGTCTGTCTTGCGAAACGCAATAAGTGACAGTTCGAAGCAGAGTTTCAACATTCTTCTAGTTACGGCGCTCATTATCGGCAGACCCAATGCTGCTACGACGTCAAACACAATGACATCGCCTAGTTGCGGACTTCAACATAAGAGTTAAAGAAAGATGTCGAGCTAGAGGAGCGTGTCAGATTGATATTTTAGATGTAGATTTTTTTTTCTTTTTGTCTCGGATCTAGGATGAAATGTTGCCTGCAGCGAGTAGGCGCAGTAGCGCACTAACGAGCCCGTTTTCTTCTTTTCTTCTTTCCTTTCCCTTCTTTTGTGCAACACAGGAGTGCTGGTATTCTGGTCCCCATTTCACGACCCTCGCGTTCACGAGGGGGCGCCGGCGGGTGTGCACGTGACCATGGTGCGCGCCCTGGATGAGTCGGCGCCAGGGAAGCCCGTCGCCTATAGTCTTCTAGACGTCAAGGACTCCAACTACTTCCACCTAAACCACATCACGGGGAACATGACCACCGCGCGTCCCATCACCCGACAGGTCGGAGACAAGTACGAGGTGGGTGACACTAGGGGCGCGCATGGTCATTGGTGGCATGCAGGTCCTTCAGTCAGCACTCTCGATAATGTGGGGTTGATGGTCACATGACCGAATCGTTATATTGGATTCAATGTGGTCAAAACCTCCAAACTAGTACTTGTGAACGTGAACGAAATTAAAATCTGTCTCCATGCAGGGGTAAAAAAGAGGTTAGCAGATTCTTATGGCCTCTATAGAATTGCGATTATCTACCACACTCTCAACTACTTACACTTTATTATCAAGCTTCGCTTTAAGGGTAGTACGAAAGAGCACTGGACAAGGGTAGAGGGGGAGCCTCAGTTCGTAAGCCGAGCCGATGTTTCGGCAAGTAGACTTGTCTTCGTCCGGGCTGAAGAAAAGTCTACTTGTCGAAACATTGGCTCGGCTTGCGAACTGAGGTTCGCGTCTACCTTAGTCCAGTGCACATTGATACTACGCAGCCATATACTTCCTCTTGTTCTACGCTTTAAGAGTAAACGCGGTTGCTCTCTTCTTACTGTATTTTCATTCCATAAATTTCCCCTTTCTAGAATTGTAAATTGGTTTACCAGATAGGAAATGAGCAGCATCTTTCACATGTCTCTGTCGTCACCTGAACCGCGCAGTTAGGGAAGAAAGGCGGCACTGAAGGAATAACGTCCGAAAGGCGTACCGTAGTGGAGGGCCAAGCAACAATTACGACCATCTGATAATATTTAGCGTGCCCATATATAGCACAACACTAGGACGCCTTTGTTTTTCGCGTCCATTGAAAAGCAGCCGCCGGGGTGGGGATCACACTGCGAACTTGGTTTCTGAGATAAGGTGGGCGCACAAATTGTCTCATTTCTAAATGGGCACCTGCGCATACAATGAACGGCATAGAATTCGAGGGATATTCGCTTCCAATAGCTATTGCAAACTTCTGCGTCACAATTGTAATAAGAAATTGAACGGCGGCGCAACACGGAAACAGACACAGACAAGAAGGGGACATGTGGTGTCCCCTTCTTGTCTGTGTCTGTTTCCGTGTTGCGCCGCCGTTCAATTCCATCATGCACCAACTCGCCCCCCAGGCAGTTATTCTGTAATAAGAAAGTACGTGAATATTTCTCCAACCCTTTTTTCACAAAGCTAGGGTGCAGCGACGGCGATGCTGTTTCGAACGAACAAGCAATACGCGCCTCGCCTATGATCACAACGGCATATGTCCAATATCTGACTGGCAACTAGTTTAACGCGCCAGCTGTTTACGACAGGCTCTACGATGCGCCGCATTCTTGATCACTGCACAACCATTCGCTCAAAATTATCGCGGAGCAGAGCAGGCCGTCGGGTCGGCGTCAAAAAAAAAAAAAAAAAAAAGCTATGTGCTACGGTGAGCCATCGCTGTGAAATCCCTTTGAGCCAGGCTATTTCCCGGCAAACTTTCGAAACATGTATTTCTTTGTAGGAGCTAGCCCTACAAACGGCTGCTTTAGCGATTAATTGATACGTTAAAGCCCGGGCGAGGTTCCGCTTTGAGCGTGGCGCGTAACGACGCCTCGCCAGGCATCACTAAATTAACGAAGCTGAGAAATGCACTCAAGCTTTCCCGGAAAGCCTGCTCGAGGTTGAAATACCATTGAACTTCGCAATTTGGTTGTTATTTTGATCAGATTTGAATTACTGTAGACAAATCCTTCTTCCATACACTGCTCCTCTTGTAGTGTTGGATTTACCCCTCTGCATCGAGCAGAAAGATTGAGACAGTATGGTCGCCTCGTTTCACGAAAAGAAGAAAAAGTTCTTCCTTTATACCCACTTGTGTTCAGCTTCAAACCCTAAGCGGAGCAGCAAGTAATAAATGATGGCCTAGTATACTTTACGGCTGCTATGCGCACTTAGTTTGGTGCCAGAGAGTATAAGAGAGAGGGGACTGCGAAGCTTTCACACCTCCCGAGAGGCGCGGACGCCCCGGCGCACGAACCGTGGTTTTATTGCGATCGCTTGTTTCCCGATATCGCCGTGGTGATGGCCGCTACAAAACAATTATTAGGCCTTACTTTTACCCTTGCTTCATTCTTGATTTCTTGCGTTTTTACCTTTCTACTTCCTCGTTTTACTTACTTGCCCTCTTCGTTTCGACCTTTCCATCTATGCTTTTCATTTTCTTTTATTCTTTCTAACTGGCCATCCTAATCTCGTTCTGAATGACTTTCAGACTTTGCATTCCCTTCAGCCAGACCTGACAATCCATGACTGTTCTATATTTAAATGCCGTCAACACTGTTGTTCCTTATTTTGAAACACCGCTAGAATACGGATAGAGAGAAAGAGGCAAGCGCGCATTGCGCTCTTCAAGCACATATTGCATTATTCTGCCGCCTGGTAGGCTGAAACCTTAATTTCTGTGAAGTTTTTGCATAAGCCTTGCCTTGTATTAAGCAGACCAGACTAGGCAGACGGGCGGCTTGCTGTGAGATATGTTTGAAGGAAGTCCATAGTAATTGCAATAAACAGAAGCCTAGGTTAATTTTTTATACTTAAGCTTAGTAAATGAAAATTAGTGGCGCAATAATTATTTACCGATCATGATAATCAGGTATACGACAGAGGAGAAAACCAAGCGCATGCTAACAAAGGGATGCAAAACTACAATGTTCTTAAGCGCGCATGATGCTAAACCAACTGATATAGCAAAATTTTAATCCTTCTACTGCAACGTTTCTACGTCTACCACTGTGGAACGGATAGCCCTCGAAACACAACTTACATTACACGTGGCACAAACGCGGTCGAGAGTTGTATTATAATCCAGTTTTTTTCTCTCGAGATTGTTAACTCATTCCTTACTTGCAAGATGTACGCACAGTGATCCATTCCGAGCATTGTTGCATCGGGCTAGCACCAGTGCGTGCTTATTTTACAGTCCAAAGGTGGCGAAGCTGTGCATAGATAGTCGATGACGGAACAGATCGAATAGTTGGCGATGGCTTGTTTGGCTTTGAAATATATAGCACAGCAATGACTGTTGAAAGACTCGTTAAAGAAAGTTCGAATTGTTATTATCTCAATGAATCCATGTAGATAATCCTGTTAGACCTTATGCTTCTCTTTTTATCATTTGAGTCTAGGTCGTCGCAAACAACAGACATGATGCTATGAACTTCCCTCTAGCCCTTTCGACATCTTTTTTAACCAACAATGAATAGTTTTGCTTTAAGTAGCATAAAATGACTAACGGGAATATTTTGTCGGCTACCCATGAGCAACACACCAGTGATTAATGCTGTCAGAGAGGTGAAAAAGTTTGTGCACAATGTCATAATCAATGAATCAATGATGTCAAAACTCCAATACTTTACTAAGCAGACACAGGATCATACACATTTTGAAGCCAAACTTCCACAATAGTTCTGAAAAAAAAAAAAATAGTCGCATCTGGTGACAAAATGTTTCCAAAACATAGAGGGACGACGTACTACAATGCTCATTCTTTGGCAAAATGTCATTCCTCAGTTTGCTATGCGTTATAATAAAAACAAACATATTTTTATGCCGTTAACAATGTTGGATTCATCCAAAACATAAACCACTGCTCAGTTCAGGGTACACTCAGAAAAATCTGCTAGTTCGCTGTGTACACAATTCAGCACACAGCGTGCCAAAGTGCTGGAACATGGAAGGGTAGAAGGCCGCTTTTTATTCAGTCTGTGCGACGTTCCGGAAACACGCTTCCTCTTTCAATCTGCTCGCGTCCCCGTTTCATGTCAGTCCCAGGTACGCCGTACACAACGAGAACAGAGAACAGAATACGGAACAAAATTTGAAAAAGAAATAGAGCTAGAAAGAAAAGATGTTTTTCCCTTGGACAACTCTGCACTCCTGGAATAAAGTTCCCTGCTGGTGATGCGCGCCGGGAAGCAAGTAATTATTCTGCGAGCGCTGCTCTCTCCTTTGCAGGCAACTACGAACGAAACACAATACTAAGAAAAGCCAGTAAGTTTAACCGCGTTCTTTCCTCCGCGAAGGGATCTTTTGACAGTTAGGCCAGACCTCTTCCTAGCATCTTTTGCCGCTGCTGCCTACAGTGCACTCTTCATCTTCGACCTTTTTTTTTTTTTCTTGGCCCATCAAACTGCTGCCATGCTCCTGTTTCGGTGCTGTCAGGGCGAGGCCTACACGCTTTCCCCTTCATTTTTCTGCATGCGCTGCCTACTGAGCAGCAGCGATAGGCATGTTGACGTCAGCACGGATCGTTTGACGTCGACTCGCGGCTAACAACATTTGCCTGTCAGCGGCAGAAACGCGCACGGCAAATCAATGTAAAGGAACCGGGGCACTATGAAGGAACCGCTTTGAAAATGCCTTGAGGCTGCTAGACCGAAAACAAAAGTGGGAGTAACACAGAAATGTCGTCATATATTATTAACAGTTAGTAAGGCCGCCTTTGTTGGAAGTAAACAGTCCACTTCCTACCCTTTTGTCTGGTTACATTCACAAAAAAAAAAAGCAAGTCTAGCGCGATAGACACGATACTGCGCTTCTTCTTTCGCTATTATGTGTACATTAGGTGTAAGTCGTAGATTGTAGCTTGGACGTGAAAAAATATCGTACTGCTTCCCTCATCTATCTTGAAACTCTGTCGTGACCGCTCCATAACATCGTAGGTTATAAACTAAAATAAACCAACATAAATGTGCTAAATGTTGCTTTCTTTAGGTTCATGGGGTTTAACTTACCAAAGCGACTCAGGCTATGGAGAAAGACGCGGTTCCGGGTTTCGGATACTTTATCAGCTTGGGCTTGTAACGCACACTGCCATCCCAGATTACACGGATGCCCTGCCTTCCGCATCAAGCGGAAGCCGGCTTAAGCAGCTGGGATGTAACCCGCGTTCCCGAAACCATTAGTAGAACACTCTAAACACAGAGCCACCGCGGTGGGACAAGAAGCGTCATTGGCTAATTAGCCTGCTATAAGAAAATGGCACAGGCACAGCTTTATCTTCTTATTCTTAGGCCTTGCTATACTTATTCATTGGCCAATTTGAGAATCGATTCCTATGTATTACTCACAACCAATAATGCCTAAAGTATGATTCCAAAGCCGATAGTTTACGAAGCGGAAAATATCAGGTGAGCACATGGTATTTGATTTACGCGGATAAGATGGCGCAGCTGGAATACGGAGGCATGAGAGAGGCATTCTTCCTGGACTACACATAGCTATAGGGAGCTTGCATGAACGCTGAAAGCGCTATGCATTCTGGGAAGTCTGGGGAGGTCCGCCATTTTCCTGCACAGTGCAGCAGTCGACTATGGAGCGGGCCGCGCAAATAGTGCTCAAGCGATGGTTTACTTTGCGGTGGTGGGCTGTAACATCCAAACTCAGATTAAAGCGCAAAAGGGAACTCTAGACAAGACAACTGAGGTTTTTTCAAAATACCAAAGGTACGCTTCCACGAATGCGACAAAACCAGGAGCGATTGGAACGTCGCAGATCAGAGTTGCTTGCACCCATCAACTGACGTGGCATTCACAGCTGTCCGGACAAACAGGAAGTGTGTGCACGTCATTTCGTCGCTCGTACGTGAACGATCATCGGTGTTTACTTTTCCGCCGCCGCGCGTCTTGGGGTTTAAGTCGGGAGCGGCTCAGAGGTTGCTTTGTTTTCAAGAGGGGACTCCAGGTGCAACGATGGGCTCAATCAGGATTGCAGTCATCTAAAAGTTTAGACGACCGACCTGCAAAATGAACACGTGAAGCTAGAATGGTGAGCTCCTGCAGCAATTCGTGTCTCATATGTGCAACATATTCGAGGGGCTTTGACCCTATTTGCGCGGCCTGCTCCATGGTCGACGCTGTAATGTACAGGAAAATGGCGCTCTTAGCGTTTCGTTGAAGCTCCCTATAATCTGACGATGAATTCGCGCAGAGATCTACGTGCTAGTACAGCTGTTTGTTTCTGTGGCAGACCGCATTCCTGTTGGCAGGCGACCTCTAAACGGCCGTTTTAAATTGCACAACCCTTCACTTACTCTTACTCTCCAACCGTGCAATTCAGAAATAAGCGCCAGATTGCCAGGACGCGTCAGACGTCATGAAGGGCACACTGCCGCAACTTACCGAGTGCAATGCGCAACCATGCACATTGAATAATATTGCACACTCGGAGCGTTTCATTAAAAATTTGAAAGCATGACAGTGCATCTCGCGAAGCATTTCTTATAAGCTTAGTGACAATAGATGGCAAGTACTCGTATCTTTGTCTTTCCATTACAGCACAAAGAGAACACGAAGGATGGACAGGAATACATAGAAAGGCTTTATCTGATTATTTTGTTTTCTTCTCGTTCATTTTTTTTTTTCTTTCCTTCCTGCTTTCCTTGTCTCATCGTTCCTTCCCTCTTTTATTCTGTGCTTTTTTACCGCCTCCTTCTCTCTCTCCTTATTTTCTTTCAGGTACTGGGTATAGCTCCTGCCCCCGTAATATTTCCCGATCACATAATACTTTGTTGTAGAGATGGGACTCCCACGTGCTTTGTTTACTGCTTTTATTTATGCAGTAGCTTAGAATCCTCTTTTATCACTGCATCAAGAAATTGCGTTTTACTTTAGACCTTCCAAATCAATGGGCTCCACCCCTTGGTTTTCAATTGCTCTCTTTCTGTCCTTGCTTTATACACTAAGAAATCCTCTTAACCCTTTGTCAAGTTTGCCACTGCATCCAGCTGTTTCGGCATGAGGCGTGCAATATCCTGTCCTCTTGTCGTGATTATCCACCACTTTCATTTTGCCATTTGGGCCTCTGAGTCACCTATAACTTCAAATAAAGCATAGTGGGGAAAAAAAGCAAACTAAAAAAGAAAGGGCGGTGATTCTCGACAACGCGTTGAGGTGGGGGGGGGGGGGGGGACACATGGAGTTGGACAGCTTTTATTCCTGAGGATGAAAACGATCTGCTGTCGACGCCTCGGACGTGCGAGCACCGCAAGCGTATCAAAAATTTCTTTTGAGGTTCCTGATAATACTGCACTTTTTGTGACGCTAACGGAAGTCTTTAGTTTTCTATTTTCGAGTGCATATGTATTCCCTGCCATTCCCTAGCTTTCCCTTTCAAACTTTTGTTTGAGCTGCACAGAAAGCCGAGTCAAGTTCAAGTAAAATAGCTCCTTTAAACGCCTTTGGCGCTGTGGTCATTCCTATATTTATAATACGTCCTTATCTTGTCCTATTGATTTCTTTTTTTCCTGACATCGTGCGTTCTTTGCTGTGCCAATTTTGCTCCCTGAACGTGGTAATTCTTGTTTCTAGGTTAGCCTTTTTATCCTGTTCTATATTTTTCTTTTTGTTTCCACTCATCGTGTGTTCGCTGCAACCATATCACTATATCAAGGTCCATCTTATTTCTTGCAATTCTCTCTCCCATAGGCTATATGCCTGCTTTTTCTTTCATTCTGGTACCGATACTAAGGGCTCAAGCCATGCAACGCATAAGCTTTGCTGTTGTGAACGCCATACTTTCGTTGCGTTTATTGGGTGACTGTTTTTTGATTCTCTTGCTTTTGGTTGCCTTCATGATTGGCGTCTTCGACTCTTACCCCTCCTTTTATTACTCATTCAGTTATAGCTCACACACGCCAAGCCACGGTTACAGCTGCCTAGGTTGGTGGCCTTTGAAGGCGTTGTACGGTCGTATGGAGGGTGAAGAACCGGCAACTCGCAATTCAGTTTACCTTTCTCGTGCTCTCCTTCCTCTCTTCTAGGTTTTGTGCGTTCTTTTCTCTGCATTACAATCAATGTGCGGTATGGGCGGTGCTGAGAATTCAGCTGCTGATGGCTTAATGAAGACTTCAGCCTTGCACTTGATAAATAGTATTCTAAAATGTCAATATAAGCAAAACTAAACGAATGTAAAACACTTGGAAATGCGTGTGAGCTTTGATCCAGGAGAGATATTAGGTGTATTAACTGTTTTATGCATGGTGCCCATGTCATAGCGGCAAAAAAGGCTAAAAAAGCCAGCATAGTTTTATATTTCAATAGCTGATCTTGAGGTAAACGCATTTAGCCGAACTTGTCACACTGCTAGCATTCGCCACTTCGTTTTTGTCGCGATTACGTGGTCTGTCATGGCGACAGAAAGGAACAAAATTAGTGGCCTGTTTTCTCTAATTATTAATGCGATATAATAATAAATAATTGCTCAGAGATGCAAATCGTGCTTGTTTGAGGTAAGAACTTTGATGACGGGTGACAAAACAAACGGCAGCTTCCTGTTTTGACATATTCAAAATAAAATTCCGAGCAGATATTCACCTGAATCAGAAATTGATAACATCTTATATTTGGCGACTATCGGTGATGCAGAACACGTATAGTTACTAGAAGAGATGATTCGAACAGCGTGGTTCTGAATGTGTTAAAGGAGTGATGAATGCGTAATATAGCAGTTCCACAAAAATATGCAGACTCTGATGAATGAAGGCTTTGAATGAAGGAGTAAAATAGGTAGATTAGTTTTTGTGCCTTTAAATGTAGTCAGACTTGGTTAGCCATCTAACCCTAACGTCTGCGCTTATTCTCCTAGCAATGTAACGGTTTACCTTGAAGAATGTGCAGAAGAAAATGAGTAATGCCTCTGGTCTGTTCACCCAGAATCTATGTTATCTTCTGAGTGCTTCGACGTCTGACATAACACACGCGATTTGGCTGAACCGCTCTCCCTATATACCTTTTTCCTTGAAGGTGAAGAGAAAATCTCATGAAATCGTTTTAATAAACTCTTGGGGACCTCGTTCTTTTAATTTTTAAGCATTTTACTGAATGAAGGGCTCATTGTGTGTGATCGATAGCGTTAATAGAACAATGTATCTATTAAGCACCAATGTCTTTTGCCATGCTTCTTCCGCGAGGCAGGTGAGATGGTAAGATCAAATAAACGCATAAATGGACAGTTGAATGAGTTAACTGTGCAAAGAACATGTTAAGGCAGTAAGAGGTACATTGGCACAAGAAACAAACCGCTTTGCATGCCTGCACTTTGAACCTTCGTTTCCTTCTCCTTGTGGCGCAGGTGATTGTGGCCGCAGTGAGCCAGGGAGTGACCGAGGTGAAGACGATGCAGATAGAGGTCACTGTGCCCAACGAGTACCCGCCCCACTTCGAGCAACTAGTGTACCGCGCCGAGGTGCACCAGACGCGCACGCGACCAGGATACCGGGTGCTCCAGGTGCGAGCACAGGATCCGGACCCGGTGCCGTACAACGCCGAGGTCTACTACCATCTCGAGGCCGGACCGGAGTCCACCAGGGCGCTGAGGTAAATTACGCCCCCTTTTTTATGATATCAGCCGTCGGAGACAACGTACACCTTCTCATAAGTGTCGCGTATAATGACAGCATGTGGCGAAGGTCACATGGCTAATCGCCATTGGTAGCATGACTAACGGACTGTAGTTTTATCCTTCATGTGGAATACTGGCATCCCTTGAGCACATCGTATTTTTCGCAATAGTGGCAACCACGTTCTCCTTACAGATGTAGCTCATGATAAAGTTCTAACCGCGTTGCAGGAAGGACTAAATAGAAACCCACCACGCACGGTATCTAGCGTTTAGCTAGGCACGCAGGAAATACCAGCAGTTTTCAGCAGAAGATATCTCTAGAAAGCAGGCGGTTCGCTAGCTATCTACCTCATTTAAATTTCGTGCTGCGAGGGCATGATTTTACAGGTGGCTGTTGGATACCAGGTCCTGCTGGCTCTTTCGCTGAAGTGGACGAGATCTATCCTTAGCTCCGTGACACTGGGCTTCATTATTCACACTGTCAAGCACCACATTCTTTATAGCACTGGCTGTTTTTAGGTTGCATGGCTCGGTTGGGTAGTTGCCAGCTTAAAACATAGCCACAAAGCTGCACCGTATTGATAGAGCTTTTTTTTCTACGATGCAATAAGCCTATGCACACTTTCATTGAAGTAAGGCCTAGTCATCTTTGCGTGCAGTATAATATGTTCAAACTGATCACTTTATCTTACTGTCTCCTTAAGGAAGAAAGGAGAGGGTATCTGCGAAGTGTATATCCAAATACAATGCGCTAAATGTTGGAATTCATGCGTAATCTAAACGAATCAATCTGGCAGTGATTTAAAAAGCTGTTACCATATGCTCCCTATTCTCGCTACGGTACAACGTATATGTCTCGATGGATACGCCACTGAAGCACTTATTTTGGACCAGAGGAAATGTGATCGCACTGAGGTACCACAAGACAGCGTGAGACTAAATGTCCAGCCCGAAACCCTGTGTACTCCAATTCATTGTGTTTGAACATCGGCGCAGCTACAGTGATACACATTTTTTGTGAATATGCAGAAAACGTTTTGCGATGCCGTTTGATGCCGCTTGAGCTTCATGAAAATTTAGCATTCATATCAGGGCTTCATTGCTCGAATATCTTAGAACACAACATACACAAGGAACAGAGCGGAACTGCTAAAACGATTTCTCATCAGTTGTGTACGACCCAAATACGTTGCAATTATTTTTAAACACATGTATTGTTTTATTATTTACAATATGTTTGTAGAAAGCGCGCCGTTTAGGCAAGCACCTCCAGACTAAGCCCGCTCAACTTCATGAGCCCAAGGGCACTTGTGTTGCTGTCAAAAAGGACCTTAGAAGGCCATCATTATGATCGTTGCGTTTTCACAGCAAATTGTGATGTATTCAACATCTGTGCATGAAATTCTTGGGCTTGCCTTGGTTTTTATTGGCTCACTATCGTCAAGGGCACCTGCTTGACATGGTAACACCTCAGATAATGGTATGCGCGAAAACGTCACACAGCCTGAAAAGCATTCCTTTTACGCAAAAAGAAACCCTTATAACGCATGCTTAATACTTCCCATCTACCTCCCACGAAGCATCGATTGCAGTATCCACAGCAGTGCTCGAATTCAAGCATGACTAAGGTAAATGTTCGTCTAGTTGGTGTGGAGACTTCACAAGCATCAGTTCAGTTCAGTCGTTCAGTCGTGTCCGACTCTTCGTGACCCTATGAACCATGCCACGCCACGCTTTCCGGTCTCTCACTATCTTCCTAACACAAGCATATATGTAGCGCAAAGATGCACTTGAGACTATTTAAGAGCGATAACGCGGTAGCCCCTGGGGCTGATTCTACTCTGGTGTTTATTTGCCTGAACCCCGCTGAACGCACCGAGCTTTTTCGGTGCCGGATTTGAGGTGAGCAGCTCCAGTCGATGGCTATGGCGCGCAGTCGTTGCTTTGCTTGGTCTTCATAGCTGGCGGCAGATGGCGTGCGCCATGCGTCCTCATGGAAACCAGATTGCAACCGCCGTCGTTGCGCCCCTACGTTGCCATGGAGAGCGCGAGAACGCTAGACAGGGACTAAGATATTTCACACGTGCCCGGTGGGGCGTATAGTTGGTTAAAATGCTTGTCTGTTTATAGGAGGGCTCGGCGCTTCATTCGCAATATGAGGATGATTTTTGAAAACATTACCAGAACGTCATACGTTGGTGGGTGATGGCGTCATTTGATTGACGACTTGAGTGTGACACTTTCTGCATACGGACGCACGCACGGAGTAAACTCATGAGCCTATAAATGCTTTCGCCTTAATAGGGCAGAAGAAAGAATATTCATTCATGTAACATTTAACCACAAAACGGTGGCATCCTTGGTTGTTGTACCATGCTCAAGTGTTTCAAAGTTTGAGGAATGCATCTAGACTATCAAACCAGCATGACTCGTAGCGTGGATGTAGAAAGTTGTCCACTTTATATTTTAGGCTTTAAGGAACGTTATTCTGCGCTCTTATAGGTATCTCGCCTTGGACGGCATCACAGGAGAGGTGACGTTGAATCGCAGTCTAGCGGACGTCGCCGACACCACGATCGCCTTCACCGTCATCTCCGAAGACGGAGGGTCGCCCAAGAAAGAAGCTAGAGCAAGAGTCGAAATCCTTGTCAAAACCATTTCGGGTGAGTAGGCACGTTCGTGGACGATCATGGGTTTTCCTGTTTACGCGATGAAATTTGAACATTGGTCGAAATTTACCTCGATCACGTGAAAGTTAATGCAAGTAATAAATACGATAGTATGCAACGAAGCGATAGTGAGCACGTTTTTTCACACAGCACATCTTATACTTTGCGACATGCTGATAATGTTTTGCATTGCGGTATCTTTTACGAAAACTTAGTTCAATATAGTGCGCGTCGTTAAGGTTGTTTAATTAGGCATTTACCGGCAACATGTGTCCAGATGCTTACCATCTATTTTCGTTTAGATCAGTCTCTATAATAAGAGCGATTAATTGTATCAGCGATTTGAATTTCAACTGGAAACTGAACGAAAACAACACTAATAGAAAACAACTGGAAGCGGTTATTGCATTCATTTTGGAGCAATCAAACTTTCGTACTAAACACTCAAGATGCTTCTTCAATAGCCATTATAAAGAAAAAAATAAAATGCTACCACAGGAAAGATATAGTGATACGGCAGAACATATATACCTTGATTTCAACCTCTAGCTTAATGCATGGACACGTTGCATACTAATCATTCCACTGCCTGCGTAGTATCGCACAAATACCTGTGCACATTCCTGTACGCATCCTTGCACGCATGAAGTAAAGCGTTAATCGGAAGTCCTCAGGTCAACTGTTTTGCTTTCTAACCGTATTACGCGCAATGAACAAAAGTATAGCACAACAGGTTCGGCTCAACGTACATGAGGTGTAGAGCGGAGGGAAGGAAATAGCTGCTCGTGCCATAGGGCCGAAAATCAAGCAACGTAGAGTTAAGAGTGTTTCCCGGTGCTGTGATGGGCTCAAACACTAATGCACATTTGGTTAATCATGATACACAACCTTCATGTTTGAGCAACAAAGACGGACACACGTTAGCAATCTGGCCATTCGTGGTAATGTACATAAACCAGGCCACTAAGCAGGACCCTGTAATGCAATAAAGGATGCAGTAATTCTCGTATCAGTTCACTGTTCATTGGAATTGAGCCCGTTATACTCAGTGGCACGGGCAGAGGCATTTTATTTTTTATTACTTTTGGGCAACCTCACCATAGTATATGTCCATATGAATTATGCACATGTATGGCGCACACCCATAATTGAGGAAACTACTTCTACTTCTGCGCTGCAATGTAACGTTTCATGCTGAATATCTTGTCTTTTGACTTCTTAAGCATGGCTAATGGCCGAACCATGCAGCATCCAGGCTGATAAAGAGAGAGAGTACAAAAAGAACACTGCACCTCGCATACTTGTATAGCAAAGCAAATACTCCTGTCCCTTTTGCAGTTAGGCCATTAACGGCTGTGAACATCAAAGCAGCGAGTAACGTACGTGCTCCGTAAATGCGGGGCCACGGCTGACCACCTTATCTTTGCGCAAGCAAGATATAAGAAAACTCTATGGAGAGCAACCTTTCTTGCGATCTTTAAGGGAAGTCAGGTGGAATGATTCCGCCCTTCTGCTATACGTAAGCACAACTCAAGCTGCGTGACGGAAATAGCAGCACCGATATGAACTAAAGCTTCAAGTACGTTGCCTTCAATTATTACAGTGAGCATATCTTCCATGGGGGCAGCAGAGCAATGAGAGAGACGTTGGGCGGTGCAGTTCGTTTCACTGAGGCAATGCAGAGCCTTTGGAGCCTAAACCGCAACAAGTTTTGGATTCAGTGCAAACAAGAGTAAAGCTGTACTACAGCATGTAATTACTTGGGGCCTGCACAGACGTACATATTTCGGTATTGCGTCTGACATATCCAGGTCTGCTAGCTCGCATTTGGCACTGCTATCTACGATTCAAACATGGTGCGTGATGAACATCGACTTCTATCGGCTTCACCTTGCATCTCCCCGCAGTCCTAAATGGCGGCAATACAGAGCAGAAATACTCACCAGCTCCCGTGCTCCCGCGACAGAAAACGACTCAGAGAGATTGCGCCAGAACAAGCACTGTACAGAAGCTCGCTGTACACAATGAAAACCTTTTCTCTTTTTTTTTTTTTTTTGTTGCAGTTGGGCGGAAAATGGGCAGACGAAACACGCCTTTCATTTGAGGCATCGGAATAGAATAATTGATTCGGCACCACCCAGTCATGTGCAGGCCGGCCAGGTTAGCTTACATTTAGAGCTACTGGCCTCCGGACATGCCGCGGTCCCAGTTTCACTGTCGAATGATGACGAGTTTACTTCAAATGCGAAGCCTCTAAAGAATTATGTATTTCGCTGTAGATCTATTACTCAGCTGAGGTAAATCATAAGGAAAAAGTGTTCTCTCTGGTAACACCTACTACATCAGTCGTAAGATGTTAACCTAAATGTACCTGTCCACATTGAACATAATACGGTAGAATGGAGGTCTATGCAAGAACTAGCTTTCTTCTATAACTTGTTTTTCAATTGTTTATTAGAGCCGTCCTTCTTGATTACGCCATGTACGCTGGTTCGTTAAATAATATGTATTTATTAAATTACTCACTGTTTCTAATTCATTTTTAATTTCTAATTAATTTCTAATAATTTCTAATTAATTCATTGTTAGCGCCTATTCATCGAGAAAATGATTGGAATGTGCTAGGCGAAGGAGTGATAATGGGGTAAGTTCCGTAATAACAGCATTTTCGAATCAAAGGCTCTATACAACTGTAAAACGTGACAATGCGTGAATAAAATTCATCGATAATATTTTTTTTTGCACAACGAACAGAAGCAGTGCAGGTAGACTCGAAGGCCCGACAAGAAGAACATTTTAGAAGTTATTTCAGTCATTTGGCATTTCATCTCGCTCTCCCGCTATCTTTCCTTCAGGTTGCCTCTGCGCGCACTATACTTCGTTGCCACTCTTAAGAACACGGTGTTCTTACTGCTACCTTCTAGTATTAGCGAAAATTTCCCGGCTCCGACCTTTTGGCACCACTATGCAAAGCGCTATAAACACTGCATTTGCGATGTTTGCACAACACTTGAGGCTACTTTTAAGCCCTAGCTCCACCGTGTCCTTGTTTACTGATCGGGCCAAGCACGTGTGAGGGGATACTATTGAATTATCCGCCCTACCTCCCACATCGTTATTCCCGCACTTTTTGAACTATGGGCAGATATGATATGGTACATAACAAATCATGCAGATGCAAAAATACCTAATCAAAAGGTATGCCGTCTTCAGATCGGTTCGCTTTCTAAAATATACTCTGAAAGACATGACTTCTTTGTATAGCGTTGAATGCTTTCAAGCATGTTTAGGCCGCTTCTAGCGACTCGTTCCAGCTAATAGCCCCTCTCTTTTGGTTGAAAACTTAGCAATTAGTTAACGTCACTGCTGGCAGGTAGCGCACAGAGCCTCAAAGCTTCATTCAATTTCTATATCGTGATTTTACAAATTTTAGGCCGTTGGATATCCGGATGAGAATTGTATCAATTGGTATAGCACGTTGTTCTACACGTGAGGAGGCGGGTTCCTGTTGTAAGATGACGAGAGGACGTCTCTTTATGTAAGCGGCTTTACGTAAAATGGTGCAGGAAATTGAATTCGCTTCGAGTTATTGATCCGCCTCCTGTGAGTATCCCTGAGATTCTCTATCGTGAGTCGGGCCGTCAGTGTGCCTAGCGGAGTGGAGTGGAGTGAATTGAATTAAGCGCAAATTGGCCGGTGTTCTCGAGTTGCGTGTCGAAAAATGCCGAGGGCATTCAAGAGGCTTTGTGAGGAGCCGGACCTGCCAGATTTTGGATTTATGACGTTGGCTGTGCATCAAAATCCATTTCTCCACCTTATCTAGCCAGTTCCTTCAATCTGGGCGCTTCTGCTTTAATGTTTTTTTAACTCATATCGACGTAATAGATTTGCCCTTGGGTTCATTCTGCCATGAAGCTTTCAGGCTGACCGAAATTGCATTATGCCATTGGATAGAGAATCTTCTCTAGGACAGTTCCGTATAAGGGTCATCCAATATACTTTGATGCTGATTCCTAAGCCTCTGCACAAACTACTGCAATGCTCTATAGGCTGCCTTTGCTAAATTTTGATTAAACAGAACGGCTGTCTGTGTGATGATCTATCCCTTTATTCCTACAAAAATGGCACAAGGCAGCGCAAAAAACTCATCAGCGTTGCCTTCTGCAGGGCACGGAAATAGACATTGGAGAATCGTAGAACTTGCATTCAGATTAATGATTATTCTCTGCAAATAAAAATCATAAACAATCTTTTACGGAGACCTTTTGTATTCTAATGTCTTCAGTTGAATTTCTCCAGCCACTACATTAAACGTATCTAAACTCGATTCTCTGATTAGTTTAATACTCGGGCGTACCTCAGCACCCCGTGACTTGAAGTATTCAAAAAGATAGAAGGGGTCTGCAAGAAATATCATCATCATCATCATCATCAGCCTGATTATACCCACTGCAGGGCGAAGGCCTCTCCCATATTTCTCCACTTAACCCGGTTCTGTGCTAGCTGCATCCACTTGACACCTGCGAACTTCTTATCTCATCTGCCCACCTAACTTTCTGCCGCACCCTGCTACGCTTTCCTTCCCTTGGAATCCAGTTTGTTACCCTCAGCGACCACCGGTTATCCTCTCTTCGCACTACATGTCCTGCCCATGTCCATTTCTTCTTCTTAATTTCTACTAGAATGTCGGTAACTTGAGTTATTTCTCTGACCCACTCTGCACGCTTTCTATCTCTTAATGTTATCCCTACCATTTTTCGTTCCATAGCCCTCTGGGTTGTCCTCAACTTAAATAGGACTCTCTTGGTTAGCCTCCACGTTTCAGCCCTATAGGTGAGTACAGGCAAGATGTAACTGTTGTGTACTTTCCTCTTGAGCGATACCGGTAAGCTGCTAGTCATAATCTGCGAGTGCTTGCCAAATGCGCTCCATCCCAATCGTATTCTTCTTGTTATTTCCTTTTCGTGGTCCGGATCTGCGGTTACTACCTGTCCTAAGTAGACATATTCGCCTACTACTTCCAGTATTTCGCTACCTAATGTAAACTGCTGTTCCTTCCCGAGGCTGTTGAACATTACCTTAGTCTTCTGCATATTGATTTTCAAGCCTACCTTTCTACTTTTCCTGTCTAGGTCATCAATCATTATTTGCAGTTCATCCCCCGAATTGCTTAGCAAGGCAATGTCATCAGCAAATCGCAGATTACTGAGGTATTCTCCATCTACCCTTATCCCTAACTGCTCCCATACCAAGTCTCTGAATACTTCTTCTAAACAAGCTGTGAATAGTACTGGGGAGATTGTGTCTATTTGCCTAACACCTTTCTTTATGGGAATTTTGTTACTTGCTTTATGCAGAACTATGGTTGCTGTGTAGCCACTATATATATCTTCCAGCACTTTCACGTACGGCTCGTCTACCCCCTGATTTCGCAATGCCTGCATCACCGCCGAGGTTTCAACTGAGTCAAATGCTTTTTCGTAATCAATGAATGCTATGTATAAGGGCTGGTTATATTCCGAGCATTTTTCTATCACCTGATTGATGGTATAGATATGATCGATAGTAGAGTACCGTTTCCGAAACCCTGCTTGATCCTTTGCTTGATTGCAGTCTAAGGTTGTCCTGATTCTATTAGCGATTACCTTAGTAGATACCTTATACGTAACAGACAGTAAGCTGATTGGTCTGTAATTTTTAAGGTCCTTAGAGTCCCCTTTCTTGTGAATGAGGATAATGTTTGCATTCTTCCATGGTTCCGGTACCGTCGATGACACCAGGCACTGCGTATACAGGGTGGCCAGTTTTTCTAGCACGATATCCCCCCCGTCCTTCAGCAAATCTGTAGTTATCTGATCCTCTCCAGCTGATTTCCCCCTTTTCATAGTTTCTAGTGCTTTCTTGACCTCGTCCTTCGTCACTGGTGGAACGTCTGAATGTTTTTCCCTACCGCCAATCTCATTACGGTCCTGACTACTTTGGCTACTGTAGAGATATGTATGGAACTCCTCGGCTACTTTCACTATCTTTTCCATATTAGTGATGACGTTGCCCGCCTTGTCCCTTATTGCATACATCTGGTTTTTGCCTATGCCCAATTTCTTCTTTACCGCTTTAAGGCTTCCCCCGTTCTTTACAGCATGCTCAATTTTCTCCATGTTATACTTCCTTATATCGGCCACCTTGCGCTTATTGATTAGCTTTGATATCTCGGCCAATTCGATCTGTTCTGTTGGATTGGAAGCTTTCATACTGTGGCGTTTCTTAATCAAATCTTTCGTCTCCTTAGACAGCTTGCCGGTATCCTCTCTAACTATCCTACCGCCTACTTCTACCGCGCACTCAGTAATGAATATAGTTTAGCAAGAAATATAGTTCTGACTAAAAAAAAATGCAGTGTCACAAGCGTATCGCTAAACGCTTCGTGTGTTGCCTGCTGGTCTCTAGAAACAGGACGCACAGGAGAATATTATTTCAAACAGAGGTATCGTATAACTGTTTTGGTTTGGTTTGTGAGATTTAACATCCCAAAGCGACTCAGGCTATGAGAGACGCCGTAGTAGAGGACTCCGGAAATTTCGACCACCTGGGGTTCTTTAACGTGCACTGACATCGCACTGCATACGGGCGCCTTGCTTTTCGCCTCCATCGAAAAGCGGCCACCGAGACCGGGATGTGATCCCGCGTCCTTGCGAACAGTAGTCGAGCGCCGTAACCACTGCGCTACCCCGGCGGGGTTGTACCGTAAAACTGGTACGGTTTAAAAATAAAGGGTGGGGACGGGTGTTATACAAACACTATTCGTAACACATGGAATCTGGTGCTCTTTTAAGTAAAACAGTCATGATAAGCGCTCTTCCCCCCCCCCCCCCCCCCCCACCCCTTTTTCCCTGGCCATTGCCAAGCGGTACACTGAAAATGGCTTTGTGTGGATTGTATTGCTAAAATGAATACATCCTCCCCCTCTCACTACCAACCACTCTCCTCAAAATGGCTTTGTACAGATTGGATGGTAAAATGAATACAATCTCAATACTGACCTACAACAGGGAGCCAGTAAATAACATGATGCTTAGAGCGTTCAGTTGCACTTAAGGTTCCTCATGTTACCGCTCCCCCGCCGCTCCGTAGTAACTTGTAAGAGAGGGCGCGCGCATAAAGGTACCCTAGGTCGCATTAGACTTACTATAATATAGTAACTCTAGGTCGTACGTATTGTTAGCGCCCCCTGTACATTTATCGCGCGGAAATGATGGGTTTTTTTTCCCTCTCTTATTCTCTTTGTGAGATGCCGCGAAGAGATCCCCATTTATATTTCTCGACTTTTGCTATCTGAAAATGGCCGTGAAGCACTGCGCACCTTCCAAACTACCGAAGTACTGCGCTGCAGCTTCAATGCACAGAATGCGATGTGTGGAATATCACGCTTCCAAAGCAAATGGCAATAAAAATGACGTGAAGGGCTTTCACGCAACCGTCGGTAGAACGCGCGCGAGCTCCTGTGTGATTGGCATACAAAGGGTGGAAGCAAAAAAGGACCACTAGGTGGCGAGAACTTCGCGTGCAAGCCGGCATAAGTGCTGCTGGAGTGTTGAAGCTGCAAGAACGGCGAAAGGTCATAAACAAAGGGAGAGCGCCGTGAGATGGTGGCGACGGGGACGAGCTGTGTGGAGGGAGAGCGTCAAGTAATAGTGCAACGAGAAACAAAGGTGGCGCAGCATGTTGATGGGGAAAGCGTGGGTTCGGGGCCCAAACTTTCGGGCTCGACTAGTATCCAGGCTTTGTTTGCTGAATCGACCGTTGCTGAGTAGACAGTATTTCATTTGTTCTCAGCACCAGGCCGTGTTTATCGAAGTTAGGGCTTTCTTCCACTCTTTTGTCTGTTGCATAGCGTCGCCACGCCACTCTCGTCGCCTGGAGTGGCATTTTTCGCCAACTCCACGAGCCTTGTTTTCCGAAGAGAGTAAGGGTGGAAAAAATTATAAAGACTGAAGCGCAGCTTTCACGGCAACCACGACGGCTGTCAATGCCCCGTCCATGTGCATGGAAATACACTTGTGCTATTTCCGAACACGTGCATGAGTGGCACAATTAGAAACAAGTAGAGTTTAAACTAATGTAAATACTAACACCATCGCATGCAGAAATTCCCAAACGAGTAAAGCTAAAAACAAGTATGGAAAACACGATCAAAACATGAATGTACAGCATCATGCTTGTCAGATAGATTGATTGGAGCAGGGAGAGATGTTATAACTGATCTGTATGTGGTCCCGGGCTGACTTCCACTACATTTGTGTTTAAGAAGAGGGCTTTGTCGGGCTAGTTGATTCATGTTGAACGGTAGGAAGAAACAGCTCAAACGGACGGGATGTGTAGAAAGGCGAGACAGACACATGAGCTGACTAATATGAGCTGACTTAGTTGTTAGTCAGCTCATGTGTCTGTCTCGCCTTTCTATACGTCCAGTCCGTTTGAGCTGTTTCTTCCTACCGTCCATTTGCGTTTCTTTATTTCATGTTCAAGAGGACCAATAAAAATGAAGGAAAAACAAGTGGGGTAGACAAGGTGGGTTATGAGTACTGTGTAGACACAAAACAAGCTCAAAACAAGTCATTGTTTTATTTTCCTTAGACGAGGATGTTGTCGCACTAACTGTCTATTGGAACTCAAATCTCTTGCTCATTTATGTTATGACCAGGTACCAACGCCAAACTACAGGGAAGTAAAATAGACTGAACACTTCCCTTCAAACGCGTGCACATAGTACGGGTGTGTGTGTTGAAAAAACCTCTCCTGTGACACTATCGCACCGTTTTTTTCTCAGTTCACATTAATATAAGCGATCTTTAATCGCATGTAGGAATATTTGTATGGAAAAGCGACTTTAAATGCAACTCGATCCGATTAAGGACAGTGACTACACACACACATACATTTTGCATTCCTTAATATGGGAAATCAGATTCAATTGCATACTTTTAGGTAGGTACTTGCGGTCGTCAAGGGGTGCGGCCTAGCATGCTCAATAATCAGTCTAAGATATTCCACTATTAGCTAGCATAAAAATGCTGACTTGCTCACGGAAATGAAGTAAAATATTATCTTAGTAATGAAAACAAAATAACGCTTAGAATGGCTGAGTGCAAAGACGTCTACAAACACAAATAATATTGACGATTGGCCCAAACTGAGCTCTTGAGATTTCTTTGCGCAGGAAGCTGCGGTGCTGTTGTGTTTTATATTTTTCTAGACATTGTACCCACTGAACTTGCTACCATATAAGAAATGAAGGAATAATAAAATACAGCAGAAGCTGGAACTAGATAGAGGCAGGACATCACCGTCATGTCACAAGAGATGCGATCCAAGCCACCTAGAAGAACGAGAGAGAGGCGCTGTAAAAATAAAATATGTCGAAGTTCATCACCGCCTATCACCGATTTCACGGTGCCGATGCGCGGGCAGTTCACTCCCCTCCGATGTCAATACCAGGCGAAGAAAGGCGACTAGGCGAGGAACCATGACTGATGCTGCTCCTATCGACGACCCTCAATCGATTGCACCGGGACATGTGCACAGACGCAGTATGCCATCCTCACATCGGTGTTATTGTGCGCTTTCTATTAAAGGGTTACTTTGTTTTCATTTGAGAACACAGTGAACTTTTTAAGGTTTTTTTAGGCATTAGCAAAATAGTAATGTTTAATTGTTTTAGGACTTTGAACCTCCAAAAACATCGAACTGCTCTGCCACATCTTTTTCTACCAAGATCTGACGTAAAACTGCAGGTTAATACAAGCTACAACGAAGAGCAAAATGCTTTAAACGAGTGTTGAAAGAGTACCAAAAGTTTAATGGTTGTTTTTTAGAATGCGGACGTTTCTATGATAATAAATCATAGTATCATAACGTAACATTCCGGCCTTTGTTTCTAGCAATGTGAACATACGATGAAAGAAAAAGAAGCTTAGTTTTATTACTTCTCACTTCTATTTCCTGTCGTGATTTTGCCATTGTTGAAGCTTTGCCTTTTAAAAGTTCAGTGCTATTTTCCTTCAGCTGAGATCGTTGCACTGCTTTGTCGCCGCTGTTGCCAATTTTCCTAGCGATTTGTTCCTCTTGCCCGTGGGTGAAATGACGCGGAGCTATTACATCGATAATAAAGAAAGAATTAATTTCACATATTTCTTACTTGTTAATAAATGTAAAAAACTCTGAAACCTCTGTTGAATCTACACTGCAAAAATGCTAAACCCGGAGCGTTGCTGGGGTACACGATGTATAACGTTGGCTCTGTCACTGTCATTATCATCGCTAATATCCCCGTTGTCATTATTCCTAATTGCAGCGTCATTTCCAGCTCTACTATCATCCTCACGGTAGGCAAAGATAATTATGATGTGTGTTTCACTGTCTTGGTTGTGGCTCAGTTAGTTAAGGGGACAGGGTAGGTCCTATTCTTGCCATGCATGTTAGGCTATGTTCGTGACCCTTTTTTTCATGATCTGCTGGGGTTAGAACATTACCATTGGTGGCATTGTAATCAGAAATGTTAGGTAGTGTTGCTGAACTAGGATAATTTCTTTTTAAATGTTAGTTTTCTTCTTATCTTTTTTTTTTACTGGACCCACCAATTTTTAGAGCCATAACCTGCAGTAAATAGCCTGTAAATAAATCGTCTGCAATAATATTTATAATCCTAGTTCAGTAGACTATCTGTAATGTTTGCTCAATGTCTGGAAAATTTTATCTCCCTTGCGCCTGTAGTTTCTTAAAAAAAGGGTCAAATGCAGCAAAATTTGTTGTTTTGAGATAATAGGCTTTGAACTGGAAAAAAGAGCTTTATTGCAATATAGGACTATAGAAACAAATTCTCACGCATTTTTTAATAGCCACCAGCCTGGTAGTCTCCTCCATCATCAACACTTCTTTTCTGCGCTAGCTGCCTTTCTTTTCCGGGCCTCCTTAGTGACCAGTCGTGGCGCCCACTCCTGGGTTGTGTTGCGGAGAATTGGCGTCATTGGAGATCGACTTATGCCGGTTTCCGTAGAAGAGACGTTTTTTAAAGCACTTCTTTGGCTTTGTCATTGCATTACCGCTAAATAACCAGCAAAAAGGTATAAACAAACTCGTATGTCTGCGAAAACACGCCGAAACACGAGCAAAATGCCGCGCGTTGCGAGTAATCCAGCTGCGTCTTAGGATTCGTTTGGCAAAGTGAAGTATGCTAGCTAGGTTTTCACTGTTGCCAGATTAGTGACTGCCATTCCGCTAAACGTGACAAAAAATAGGCGCTGAAATTTTTTTTTTTTTTTAGCTTAGGAAAGGCACAGATCCCGAGCATGTGTCAAAGGGGGTGTGGCTGAATGCTGCCTAGGTTTCGAAAAATGTTGATTTTGAGGTAAATATTTCGCGTGTGCGCTAATGAAAGACTGGGCTATGTTAAGGAAAGAATAGAAATTTTAAATTATACTAAAACAAAAAATCGATTTTTTCGGAAATTTTGCCTACCCTGTTCCCATTGTTTCACAGTTTCGGTCGTGGCTCAGTTAGTTAAAGCGCTCGACTGGGGATCCGAGGCATGGAGGTGCTATTCCAGGTGCAGATAGCATTTGAATTAATAAATGACTAATTAATGAGCAGCTAATGTCATGACATCGTCACTACTAAATTACTGAGTTACGTCGATGATGTCATCACTTTGATTGCCGAGACTGCTGCTGACTAAATGTTTGAAATTTTCGCCTAACCGGATGTGGCCTCGTATTAGCTATAGTATGACGGAAGTGTGTGACAGAATAGTGGTCGACATTATGAGCCGTTAAAGGCTTTCGCCTTAAAACTGCGACAAGTGAACCATATATAGTCAAGTACTACTTGAGGCTATGTCAGCTTGGTTTGGTTTTCCTTCCTTCCTTCCTTCCTTCCTTCCTTCCTTCCTTCCTTCCTTCCTTCCTTCCTTATTTCCTTATTTCCTTCCTTCCTTCCTTCCATCCTTCCTTATTTCCTTATTTCCTTCCTTCCTTCCTTCCTTCCATCCTTCCTTATTTCCTTATTTCCTTCCTTCCTTCCTTCCTTCCTTCCTTCCTTCCTTCCTTCCTTCCTTCCTTCCTTCCTTCCTTCCTTCCTTCCTTCCTTCCTTCCTTCCTTCCTTCCTTCCTTCCTTCCTTCCTTCCTTCCTTCCTTCCTTCCTTCCTTCCTTCCTTCCTTCCTTCCTTCCTTCCTTCCTTCCTTCCTTCCTTCCTTCCTTCCTTCCTTCCTTCCTTCCTTCCTTCCTTCCTTCCTTCCTTCCTTCCTTCCTTCCTTCCTTCCTTCCTGTCCTATTCGTTTCTTTTAAAGCGCGGACCATAATTGCCTTGCGCGCTTGTCTACAAAATCCTATTATGTCTTGTTTTGAATGCGGCTCACTTCTTTCATTTCCTTAGTCGATGCTGTCTGTACAGAACAGCTTAACAAAATTTTCCCCTCAATCCCTCTTGTCCACAAAGTTCATTCAAAAAACTGTGTCCACCAAAGTGAAGCTTGCAGTTCTTGGCCGCGGCTCCTGTCGATTTGAAATCGCTGGGTTTCTCCAAACTGGTTTTTCCTTTCACTCTCGAGGCTTCTCTTACGTATTTGGAGCTGTCTCACCTCTGTTGTGTCGTGGCGTGTCTAGTCATGCCCCTCATTTTTTTCTTCGTCTATTCTTTTTGCCCTTATGCAATCGCATCTTCCTTAAAGCCAAAA
The DNA here is from genome assembly GCF_055883805.1 of Amblyomma maculatum. Lineage (NCBI taxonomy): Eukaryota > Metazoa > Arthropoda > Arachnida > Ixodida > Ixodidae > Amblyomma > Amblyomma maculatum. Next base: position 23,774,843 of record NC_139352.1, on the reverse strand, counting down.
TAGAATGACAGAACTAACATCAACCAAACAGATAAACAGCGGCATCCTGACAGCGCATCGAATGGGGACACACGGTGGTGGACAGCTTTTATTCCCCACTCCGACAACGAGCTGTTGTCGCTGTCTGGGGCCCTGTGAACATCAAAGGCGTCTCGGAAACATCTTCCAGGGTTCCTTCCACTTAAGTACTTCTTTACATGCTCACATGCTTATTTGTCTTGTGTGTTTTTTGTGTGCATCGACCATTCCATCAAGTTTATAGGTTTCCTTTTCTCCGCCTCTCTCTTTCTTTCTCTCTATCTCTGTTTTATTTTTCCACTGCAGCGAGCTCAGCCTAGCTAAGCCAAGTCTGGTTGTTCTGTCTACCGCTTTCTGCATTCTGGCTATTTTTGTTTAATGCTTACCTTCCTATTACATCCTATCGTTTTCTTTTTGCTTTCTACCGTGTCCATTTCACCGCAACAATTTTTCTTCGGGTATTCTCTCTCTCCTAGTGCACTCCTAGTGCTGTCCCATAACCTCTTCCTCCGGGCTCCTCCCTCCTTCTGGTGTCGATACAAAGCATTGAAGCTGCTTTCTCGATTTTATTGGTTGACTGCCACTTGACCCGGTTTCTTACGCTCCTTTCTTCGCCTTCATCGTTAGTGTCCTCCACGGTACACTTCCTTTCGTTGCCTGTTGTATTCGATCGTGCTTGGTTGCTTGATAATTTAACAAAACTTCTGTTTGGGCTAGATGGTGCGTTTCCTCTCTTGTGGGCGTGCTCTTGTATGCTTGAATTCATTTCAAAATTGCTGTCTTCCTCTCTTTCTTTCTTTCCTTCTTTCTTTCTTTCTTCTTCTTTATTTATGTATTTCCTTTCTTTGTTTCTTCCTTCCTTCCTTCCTTCCTTCCTTCCTTCCTTCCTTCCTTCCTTCCTTCCTTCCTTCCTTCCTTCCTTCCTTCCTTCCTTCCTTCCTTCCTTCCTTCCTTCCTTCCTTCCTTCCTTCCTTCCTTCCTTCCTTCCTTCCTTCCTTCCTTCCTTCCTTCCTTCCTTCCTTCCTTCCTTCCTTCCTTCCTTCCTTCCTTCCTTCCTTCCTTCCTTCCTTCCTTCATTCCTTCCTTCCTTCCTTCCTTCCTTCCTTCCTTCCTTCCTTCCTTCCTTCCTTCTTCTATTTCTTTCTCTCTTCCTTCCTTCTTTTCTTCCTTTCTCTCTTTCTTTATTTCTTTCTTTCTTCTTTGCTCAGTCCTAAATGAGTACTGCACCTAAGCAAACATAATTACACCTCTGGAACTCTTTTATATTTTAGGCTATTGTTGGATTTCGCAATATACTGCAGCTCGCACGTTTGTAGTAATGGAGGCGAAGCTTTCGATGCGCTGAAAAAGAAAGTTGCCTTAGGCATATTTCCTGCGCTACCAACGAGCAGTGAAAACTGCCGCAAAGAACAGTTGTAATGATATTACGGAATATTGTAAGCATCTCCTAGGAACGTTAAGACCAAAATTGTCATGTCTGTGACGGGAAGCAAACGTCTGCTTCGGATGTCTGTTCCGAACTCACAGCGAGTAATAATCACAAGAAAAATCCAATATGGTGGGTTTCTAAACAAACGTGAGTCAACGGTAGAATAACATAAGATAATTTCGGGAACATATTGATAGCACTGATGTAAGCTTCTGAAGTGCAGCAACAATATGAACCGCAGCTTGGTTTTGCTGGCAGCTTACCTAGAGCTTCTCGTTAACAATATACTCATTACCGGGGAGGGGGGGGGGGGGGGTCGAAGTCTTGGGAATCGTTGCTCAGAAAAAAATATATTGTGGACGTCTGTGCGTATGTGGGAGTAGGGAGGAAGTTTTAACGATCGTCAAAAAGCGCCTTCTTCCTTCGATACGAATACTTTCTCCCAGCTGCTATTTGAAGAAAAGCAGAAGCGGAGTAAGGAAATAATTTCTGCAACTCGTAGAGACAATTTCCCTTTTTCTTTCATTCCATTTTATGGATTAAATTTTGCGTTCCTTTTGAGAACTACATTAAGAGTGGACTTAATCGGAAAACAATGAACACTTTTGGTAGCAGCAGAACATGAAGGCTTTAAAAGCATTCCACGTGGCATCTACTCCACTGTGAAATTTCTCGTAATGATATTAAACTTCTGAAAGTTGTGGCTTTTACATGTCGTTCATATTTAATTTGAGCAAGGCACAGATGGCTTGAGTCTCACTCTTCAGTCTCCTATAATGTAAAGCCATCAAGAAAGCCTGAATCTTTTGTCTTGTTTTTACGTCGTTGCGCCTGCCCCGCTTCCCCTCCCAGTCGGAAATAAACCTTGATGATACGTGCTTCATTTCTTTCTTTCTCTGCATTCTACCGTTGCGACCAAGAGCACTGCCACCTCTTTCTGCCTGAACTCTATCCAACAATTACCTTCGCATCTTCCCTTAATCTCTTTTTTGATCTCTTACCTTTTTCGACCTCGCCCCTCTTTCTTCCTATCGACATCATTCTTTGAAATTTTCTTTCGCATGATGAGATTTCCTAATCTAAGACATCGCCACCCGAAGAGCTACGGTAATGTGTCCTATTCTCCTCGTTCTTTGCAGCACTTTATCCCTTTTTGATTATCCGCTGACTTTCCGTCTCCCGTCTCATGCTTGTCTGCGCTCTTTCGGACGCATTTAGAAGAGGGCTGTAATGGATGCGCTTGCTAAGATTTCACTTCTACTTTCACCGCCCGGAGCTTGGTCTTATCAGTGTGCAATATAACTGCCACGTTGTTTTGTTACCATTCGTTCCTGCCTCTAAACATATCTTCCAGCGTGCGTGTGCGTAAAAATCAGACTTGATAAAATGGTCTAAAGGTGTCATTATTCTTTGTACTCGGAATTCCCTTCCTGGAAAGAAGAGAAGACTTCGCTTTTTGTCATCAGGAGAGTTTAGTTACAGAAAATATCCTTAGCACCATGTTGTTTTTTTTCTCTTCTGCTCTTCAACTATGTGGCCGATTTATAGAAGACATCGTTACGAGTTTTTAGGGCTGGATATTTCAAACCTAGAAAAGTCGTGAGCTGAACAGTAGACAGAAAGCGATGTGTAGCCTTTGTAGCAACAGGAACAGAGATCAAATAGTAAGCTTGTTTTGAAGAAGTGTCATTCCTTTTTCTGCTCTTGTTAAGGATCGTAAGATATGTCATCTCTGAAAAAAAAAAAGTACAGGGGCTCGCATAGATAAACGCACTCATTTACCATTGTTTTTGAAACATGCATGCCTACCGAAACGACAGTTTATTACCGTCACCAGGCAACAAACGCCGACAACAAAAGAAAAGGCCTTTGCTATTACTCCTAATAAACTTCGTTTTTCAGAGCCAGCTGCGTCCCCTTTATCGCTGCAATCCTCGCAGTATCTACGCCAGCGTAAAATTCTTCCCTCCCAAGCTACCTATAATCTCGCCAAAGAACCAGTTCTATTCGGGACCATGGGTTACATTTAATTCGTATTATTTATGTATTTACTTTATTATTCCTCAAACGTGCCTTACGGGCTTTACATGAGGGGTGGGGATATCAGGGCAAGAAATAAAATACAGTTTAAAATGATGGGCAATAATTTATATTGATGAACGAGCTTCCTGGATGGCGGACTTGAATAGCGGATGGTTGGGAATAGCGGCCACTTCAGACGGGAGGTCATTCCAGTCGTGTGCAGTCTTTAGGCAGAAGGATCGCTGTAATGTGGTTGCATGAACACGCTGAGTGTATATAGCATTCGAGTGGTTATGACTATGTCCAAAAATGCAATGCGAGTGTGGGATGATACATTGGCTACTAAGATATATTGATATAATTTATGAAATAAACATGGAAGGGTACCGTTACGACGGATGACTAGCGTGGGTACCCGGAGTCGTGATTTTAGTCCAGAGATGCTAGCATGATTACACATCCCCCCTTTTTTTTTTTCGAATGGGATAGCATTAACATGAGTTTGTTGCCTATACCTTCTTGTTTGTTCTAGTCTTGTAATATTGTCACGTTGGTAAAAAGGCGTGGCCGCTGAGCCGGTAACACAGAGAGCCCGGTGTTGGCGAAGTCCATGGGCGTACGGTCCGAGCGCGAGAGGGCAACTTCGTCGTCGTCGTCTGCCTCTCTGCCTTGTCTTCATCCCACTGGCATCATTAGCTCCCCCGGCGAGGAAGCATCAACCCGATGCTCGAGGCAGTTCACGAACTCACAAGGAGAGCGTCCTGGCGTGATAAGGTTTGAGTCGAACGACGTGGACCATCTCTGGTCGTGCGGCACGACTTGATCGTGGCGCCTCGTGATGAAGAGCTTCATAGTTGAGAGCGCCAACGCGGCGCAGAACTCGGTGAGGACCGAAGTAGTGACGCAAGAGCTTTTCGCTAAGTCCGCGTCGTCCAACTGGAGACCAGACCCCGACAAGATCACCTGTCTAATATTCAACCTCGCGGTGCCGCAGGTTGTAGCGTCGCCCATCCCGCACTTGCTGCTCACGGACTCGCAGCTTAGCGAGCTGGCGGGCTTCTTCGGACGTTGCAAAAAGTGCGCAACGTCATCATTGGGGTGGCCGTCGACATGGGATAGCATGGCGTCGAGTGTTGTGGTGACTTGGCGGCCATAAACAAAGCTAAATGGCGTCATATTGGTCGTTGCTTGGATGGCTGTGTTATATGCGAACGTTACGTAAGGTAAGACTGCATCCACGTTTTGTGTTGAACGTCCACATACGTTGAAAGCATGTCGGCAAGCGTTCTGTTTAAACTTTCGGTTAACCTGTTCGTCTAGGGATGGTAGGAAGTAGTCCTGCGGTGACTTGTGTGACTTAAGTCAAGAATGTGCTGCATAAGCTCAGCAGAAAAGGCAGTACCTCAGTCCGTGATCACAATCCGAGGAGCACCGTGGCGCAGGACGATTTGCAGTACAACAAATTTTGCAATTTCAGTAGCAGTTCTACTTGCAAGAGCCGCTGTCTCCGCGTAACGCGTCAGGTATTCGGTGGCGACTATTATCTACTTTTGTCCGGAGTTTGAGGTAAGGAATGGTACTAACAAATCCATCCCGATTTACTCCATCCCTAACAAATCCATCCCGAAAATGTACCTGCCATTTTCATTCTTTGTAGTTCGCTGCGTTGTGCTCAATTTATGATCAACCATCTTCAACCTATCCCCGTTTCTGCTCTCTTCATTAGCAGGAGACGATGCAGGTAGTACATTGATTGCTTTTGAAGAATAATGATTGTTTCTTCCTATAAGAATTTAGGCAAGTGCATCACATTTATTCTAAGCCAGTCCTTGCATGATAAGATAATTAGAAAGGGTAATTGCATGTCAAGTTATTTACGCTGTAATTTTTCACCAGGGTTTTCTTTAAAAACTCTTTTATTTGAAACACTCATTCGATCTAACAGTTTGGTTACTTCACTTGAAGTGGTAGAGAAATAGTCTACTCGTTTCATCTGCTTTTGTTATGATCGTACTGCCAGCATAATTTGTATGAAATTCGATCTCTCTTCTTTGTCATTAACATTCTGCTGCAAATGTTTTGTTTAAACGCTTTTCATTGGTTTTAGTACTACCCGATCCTCCATGATGAATTCAATGTTCTGCTACATAATATATCTGACTGTGGTGATCGTCGATTTAAATTTAGTATCAGCCCCTGCCTTTCTTTACTATTTTTTTACCTCGAACTTCAGAAGACTGGGGTCGTCTTTCTTTCTATCTTCATTTATGATAATGTCCTGTTCAAACTTCATTTAGCTAATATTCTATAATTAGAAGTTACCGTGCCTTACCATGAGTAGTTTATATTTAATTGGGCACTAATGATTTATATTTAATTATGCACTAATGATTTCAACTCCCCTCTGTAATGCTTCGTCTGGGAGGGCATATAAATAGAGTAATTAAATAGACAACTAAATGACTATATTCATGGCTTGAGAGTCCCTGCAATGCATTCCACCCTATTTATTTTTAGACAGTTTTCCTTATCATGAAGCAGACCTGTGATGGTTGCCTTCACCTTGACGAATTTTGTTTTGCAACTTCAAAGGCTTCGCTTCCTATCGTAAACAGTTTCTTAGCCCCGAAAATATCCGAGATTTCTGTAGATTTTGTCTTGTTATTTTTACTTTGCCTATCTCGTTCACGTACATATTTCGGAAGTCAGCCAGTTGGTTGTATAACAAGGCTATTTCATTTACAAGTCAGAAATTTCAGCTAATGTTTTTCATCAACATTTGTTCCAGATTTGCCCCCTGCTATTATCTTAAAACCCCATGCTAAACACGCTTTGAATAGTTCTGGGGTGATTTTTGCCATATTTGCTTTGTATCCTTCGTGATTGGTTTTCCTTTACTTTCTATGTGAAGAACGCTGCATTGCTATATTACCAAACAGCTAAAAGGACGGCACAAGTAAGACAACAGGACGACTGATGACCTGCAGCATTGTGCATAAAATTTCGTTGGAAGAAGCCGGAGAAACAAGAAGAACGGAAATCTGAGCTAGTTGGTGCATTGCAAGATCAAAAAACAGCGCGGCTACTTGGGACAAACAGAGAAGGGAGAATAACGGACAAGCGCTGACTAACAACTGAAGTTTATTCGAAAAAAGCACAGGTAATATACACTTTTTTTCTTCATGAACCAGGACGCATGCGCTCCCAAACAAGCATCAGTCTAATCATGGGAATCCAAATATACAATCTCAGTGTCATGCAGAAGCACCGATGGCGTGCTCACGCAACTATCCCCTTTTTTATGGATGTGATAGGCTTCCGATAACTCCCTGGTTAGTTGATCCTTATGCCTGTAGATTACATTAGTGTTGTTAAAAAGAGGTGTGCATAGTTTTTTATCAGGATATCTCTGATCATTATTTAAAGGGCAGTCCCTGTAGTGCAGGGCAAGGTTCGAAGATGGGGCATTTTTCAAAGATGCCTTATGTTGGCGTAGCCGGGTGTTGATACATAAGGCATCTTTGAAAAATGCCCCATCTTCGAACCTTGCCCTGCACTACAGGGACTGCCCTTTAAATAATGATCAGAGATATCCTGATAAAAAACTATGCACACCTCTTTTTAACAACACTAATGTAATCTACAGGCATAAGGATCAACTAACCAGGGAGTTATCGGAAGCCTATCACATCCATAAAAAAGGGGATAGTTGCGTGAGCACGCCATCGGTGCTTCTGCATGACACTGAGATTGTATATTTGGATTCCCATGATTAGACTGATGCTTGTTTGGGAGCGCATGCGTCCTGGTTCATGAAGAAAAAAAGTGTATATTACCTGTGCTTTTTTCGAATAAACTTCAGTTGTTAGTCAGCGCTTGTCCGTTATTCTCCCTTCTCTGTTTGTCCCAAGTAGCCGCGCTGTTTTTTGATCTTGAGAAACAAGAAATATGAAAGAGCCCTTGCCATTATATTTCTTTTGCGACCCTCGTGAAGTAATTTCTACGGAGCCAGTAAAGATGCTTTCAAATTTATTTACAGATGCCACTTTTTATCGGACACGCTCCCCTCTTTGTTAAATCGGTTGAAGCAAGGGTCATTCGACGTTTTTTGTAATTCAAATTCCGAGATAAGTTCCTTTTATCGTCTTTAGCTTTGTAAAGTGTCTCATCATCATCATCATCATCATCATCATCATCATCATCATCAGCCTGATTATATCCACTGCAGGGCGAAGGCCTCTCCCATATTTCTCCACTTAACCAGTGTGTAGTGTGTAAAGTGTGTAGTATATTTTTACTCTTTTCCGCAAGATTTGTTTTGGATGGCTACGGTTCAATCCATTTCGGGTACATTTTTCAATTTGTCTGTTTTTTTATTTTTATTTTTTTTTTTGTTTTTGACCTGTGAAACTCATGGACCACTGCTGTATGTGTATGTTTGCCGATTTTTAAGTGGGCAGGACCCGCGTCAAGCCGTTGTCAGGTGCTTTTTGTCCTGCCTCCTCCTCTCAAGAAAAAAAATGGACTTGAATTGAATTGTGCAGAATAAAGCTTTGTGTGCATTTTCGAACCTTCATTAAGCTTCATTGCAAGGGTATAATAAAGGTACTACTAACATCGAGCATTTTGACAGCGTGGAAATATTGCGTGAAATGCAAAAAGAAACGCGGAAGAAAAGCTGTTACTTGAGAGCCTATCACTTGAAATACCTGGGGCGAGAAACTGAGGTTATGACCGAGCTTTGCTTAACAATCGAATGCTTATCCGAAGCATTTCGATATGTTTCAGCGTTTTCTTTAACCCGCTAGGGCCTAAGATATGTGACTACAGTTTTGCCAATACCGTTCGGATAAAAAAAAATTAAACAATATTCGAGACTCACGCTTGTGTTCATAGTGCTCGGCGTCACTTTGCAATGAGCCATTGACAAAGTTGTGTCAAATTTGCAGGGAATAAATGTCTGCACACGTTCAGATTCTCTGTGTGCTGCTTGTTTCACCTCCTTCGCAAACTTCGTAAGAAATAAGTGAATGAAAAGACTGAATAACCATGCACCGCGAATGAACAAACTATAAATTTTGTGCTCTTCCAGAAAGCATGGAACCTTTCGATTCATGATCTACGCACTGCATGAAACTGAAAGACGATTACGTAAGATAATACGTTTTCATTTTCCTGTTTTATTTCCTCTTTTTAATGATCATTCGAAGCTGGCTCATTTCTCTCTGAAGCATCTAATCCACTCTTCATAGCATTTTCATGTTGGGTATGAAAATTTCCAGAAACACAGGCATCGAACCGGAAAGATCGTTTTCGGTGTCATTGTGGAAGAGAAAAACTACGCCTTCCCTTGAAATGAAGGATAACATCATCCATGACGGAAGAAAAAGAAGGTAAAAAACAAGCGGAGGCGGTGAAACAAACGGGGCCGACTTAAAGACAACACAGACACTTGTCGCCTAGCAACACACTTTGACACAGGATACGATTTGAAGATTTTCCAAACGTCTTTCAGCGTAAGCGGAAAGAGTGCCGCGCGAGGTGAGCTTCTGAAAAAAAGAAACAAAAAATGGTTGCTGAAGCTTCCACCAGATCGGAAGACCGATAACGAGGACAACAACAACAACAACGTAGGCACTCTATGTTGGCGAATACAAAGTCAGCAGAAGTGAGCCAGTGGAAAGCAAAGCACGTAGGGAAGCACAGACTTAAGACTGTGCAGGAAAGTACAGAAGGAGACGACGGGCTCCTGCGAGCTTTAGTATGGGACGCGCAATGCTCTGTTCTTTAAAGATACCCCACAACAGCAACAACATAAGACAGAGCACACAAAAACGAAGCAATGAATAAGCACTGCGAAGTGCACGCAGCGTATCGAACGTGCCACGCAGACGCGACTTTAAGCGGCGGCAGCATCCTCGTGCGATGGAGAAAAGAAAACGCGTCGGGCCCCGACTATTTCCCCAAGCCGAATCCGGCTTGTGTTTCACGCTTTTCCAGAGCAAAGATCGCTAAAATATGTTGTTTACAGAGGCAGGTTTGCGTCCTGTGCCATGGAAGGAGGTGCTCTTGCGTTCACTGAGCTAGGAAAACTGTCGCAGAAACGGTCGTGCGGCACTCTCTCTTTTATTATTGCTTCTCTTCGTCTTCCAAACTTTATCTTTGGTACTTTCCACAGTCGGAATCTCTCCTTATGGTCAGGAAGTATTTGGTTGCTTTTATTTCATATAATTTAGGTTTTGTCTCTTCCCCTTTTGACAAATTTCTTTCTTCACTAAAGCGGGCTTATCAATTTATTTTCCGTTGGGCTTCTCTTCTTTATCTATTGCTAGCTTCAAATCGCCCCTTAAAGCTGTCCGATTGATCGCTGAAATCCTCGGCTGTTCTCTGCACTTGATATCGACGTCTCCTTCGAACTGCACTGAGGTAGGAGAAATTTAGCCCAAGTGAAAGTGGCTTTCTTTTGTGTGTTCTTGATTCCCCATTAGTTGGTAGCCCAGCGAAATATTGAATATCTGTATCTGATATCGCAGTGCACGTAAAACATACGTTTTGTTCTTTTCTACGTGTGCTTCAAGACAATGATACAGCTAGCTCAATAGGCGAAGTGCGAAGAAAAGGTAATCGGTTACCTTTCCCAAAAACGGTACCTACAAATCTTCCTAAAGGGATGAACAATGTATTTACTTGAATGTGTTTTGTTTCTTGAATAGCTGAAATTATAAGTAGTGAACAAAATGAAATGAAGGAATTAAGGATAAAGCTTTCACATAGTAGCAAGAATGTTCTAGACGTATTAAGCTTTGCCAGCTCTCATCAGAAGGCTCAGGCCTCCGTAAACTGATCGGAACAGTCCAGATAATTCATAAAATTAGGGTAATCATTTCATATTTCAGATCAAAGCTTGTACAATTTGTTCTTTCATTCGGTTTTTAATGTATCAAACTCAAGTTTTCTTTCGGGATTAGTGAAGGACACCGAACATTTAAAAACCGTAAACGCACATATCTAACTTATTAAACCTCAATGGCCATGGTAATGGTGGTAATGGTTATGACCTTGGAGTCAAATCCTGTTACAGTATCAGGGCTCCAAGTCTAAAGTATTATTGATTGTAGTTATCATGTGCACGTCTGCGAGACAGAAAGACATTACTTGGTGCTCACGTAAACCTGGAGAGAATTTCACGCTGTCGAATACGGCAAAAAATACCAAACTAGCGTTATCTTAATTATATTCACTGCTGCTGTGAACTTCACGAGAAAAATGATACTGCTCAAGGCCTTCAGGTATTTCATGACACTGCCTTCTTTTTCGATTAAAACTTTTCAAACTCCAACTTACTCTCGGCCACACTGGTTAACGTTATCAATTCTTATTGTTGCTTGCTTATCGGGCCACTGAGTGTCCATTCGTGGCACTGCACTGCCTTTTATGTTTTCTTTGTCTTTCATATCCAGGGGAACAGTAAGAAACTAGTTTACTTATTAATCCCCGCCACATCTATTCTGTGTCCGAAAGAAATGACTGTCCATTTTATTTCTTAGCCGATCCAAGCTCAGTTTCTAGCCTCATTTCAATATCTACAGCTAGCTTACGGAAGTTTACTCTATAGGCTATTTCCATGAAAATATCTTGGTTATTGCTGCTAAAATATCTTTGCGTGTCATCGTTTCCTGCAAACTAAATGCTGCAATGAACTTTGGTTAATGTATTTACTGCTTCAAACGAGTTCTTCTATGACAAAAAATAGCCAAGGTAAAATTTAGATGCAAATTATAACTCAGTTATGCTCTGTTTGAAACAGCAGTGTATTAGATATTACACAATACCAACAACGCCCAAGATAGTACAGTGCGGGCTTTGAGTTTCAATTTTAGAACCGCTTGCCCCATTGAAAGCAGAACAAGGTCAAACACGCAGCGCAAAGCTTATCAGAGTGTCGCTTGTTTACCCATCAATCATTCCATGAGAATCGGCTTCTCCTAATCTGTTACTGAATAATGCGCCCGACTGAACCGTTCACGTATTATTCTTCTTACGATAACGCATGTACGACCGTTTTCTCCTTTCTAAAAAGAAATATTTTTTTTTTGCAGTGTGCCATTTAGAACATAACAGTCGAC